>NC_139945.1:31394024-31484024 GCF_963454915.1 Gymnoscopelus microlampas
TCAAAAAATACTTTATATAGCTTTAGAGCAGTGTATATATGAAGTTACTTCACAAGTATGCCCTTAGGAGAGAAAGAAAAGGTTTCTGTTGAAATGATTCATTTAGTGTAAATTTGTCTCATTTTGTGTCTGTTTTTCTTTTTCTACTCTTTTTTTTTCTTCAAATAATGATGCTGTACCTGGATCTTTCTTGGCAGAAAGCAAACCGCAACAGTTCACCATATTGTCTGCACCACCCGGAAACCTGGAACAAGGAAGTTGGATATTTTACTGGAAATCTGGAACAAAGAAGTTATATTATAATCAGGCATGCAAACAGCCCTGAGGTGAAAAAGATGACAACATGTTGTTGTTTTTCGGGTCAGGTGTCACACAATTGCCCTGTTTGGATTCAAAACGGCTATTGTAGCTGAAAAGCTACAAGTTAGTTTGCATGTCTGAATAATAATAATAATAATAAACTGTATTTATATAGCAAATTTTCAATGCTATTATGAGCTTGTAGATCGTCTATTTTCAAAATATTTTTTATGTGAAAACTTGTGAAACGGGACATTCTGCATAAGGGACATTCTGCATAATGAGTACTTGATACCAATATTTTTGTACTTTTACTCAAGTATATTTTGAATACCGGACTTTTACTTGTAACATGTTCTACATTGCTACCTTTTCCAGTGGTTTAGACATTCATACAGTGTAATATGTTCTTTACAACCTAAAGGTAATGATCACTTGAAAACATTATGTATAACAAAGAATTTCACCCACATTTTACATTTCACACCTGTGAACCTGCTGTGATGAAGTTTAACTTCAACTTTAAGTTGATCTTTAAGGGCGTGGCTCATAACTGGACCATAATAAGTAAATCATATTATTTATATGAATTGTCTCCCTATGAAGGGCTTAAGACACACCTGAAAAGCACTTCGAGCCATTATGAAACTAACATAATTTGACTGGGAGCACTTGATGGATTGGCCATCATGCATTTCCTTAACATTTCCTAGGAGAGGTTGGGTCTGTCGAGATGTTTAGCAAATTGAACGAGACGAACTGGCCATTTTGAGGAAAATAAGATAAACACATAAAACCCGGAATATATTCTTACCTTTAAGTTAGAATACAGTATGTTGGCTGTTGGGTCTGTCTGTATCAGGGTCTGTGTGTTGAGCTGTCGCAGATCTGTCTGTCGGAGAGAATCAGACACAGACAGTAAACACACTCCACACGTGCTTCAGACTCTTCCCGTAAGACACGCCCACTTGTGCCAACCAGGAAGGAGCAGAGCAGTGGTGGAAAGTAACTTGGTACATGTACTCAAGTACAGTACTTAAGTACAATTTTGGGGTATTTACGTGAGTATTTCCAATTCCCAATATTTTAATTTATACTCCATACATCTCAGAGGCAAATATTGTTCTTTTACTCCACTACAATTATTTGAAAACTTTAGTTACTAGTTTACTTTGTAGATTTTGATTATTATTACAAAAAATACATACAGCCCTATACATTTAGGCCATTTGAAAATAACAGATCTACAAGCTCACAATGCGTTGTGGTCTTGTAGATCTGCTATTTTCAAAATATTTTAATACAAATGAAAATTTGAAATGGGACATTCTGCATAATGAGTACTTTTACTTTTGGTACTTTAAGTAAATTATGCCAATACTTATGTACTTTTTACTTAAGTACATTTAGAATTTTTACTTGTTACAGAGTATTTCTATAATTCAGTATTGATGCTTTTACTCAAGTAAATAATGTGAGTACTTTTTTTCCACCACTGGAGCAGAGCCATAAAGGATATGTCCAGATTTGTTGATAGCTTGAACTGGAAAGTTATTTGGAATCTTAATAAATATCTACTACCAATAAAGTGAGGGGGGTTTCGTTTGAAATCCTGCATGTATTATCTGAAGTTCAAGAAAGACATCTGTGTGAACTGTTCATTGTGTGAGACAATGTTTTGTTGCACTTATTTTGGAATTATACCCATTACCCAGACTAACACGTTTTGGAAGGATGCATCTCGGTATATTGTTGATAATGTTGACTCTGACTTTTGTCTTTACTGGCAAAATGTACTGTTTGGCTTCAATAGTAATAAGAAAAATTAGGTATTCATAATTAATTTGATCATTATAGTAGCTAAATTTCATATACATGAATCCAAATTTAGTCATTGCCAAACCTTCTTTCATTGTATTTGAGAATTGAGATCGAAGCCAATCAGTACAAACAATTTATGACAAAGAAAATAAGAAAGCTGCAAGAACTGTCTTTTTGTGTTAACTCTTTAATGTTTTCTGTTAGTAAATTCCCCTGGCTGGCTCTGATGTTGTTTTATTCATGTATTGATGCATTAATGACTTGTTAGTTTTGAATTGTATTGTTGTATGTCATGAGTGTTATAAATAAAGATTTGTGGGAGGGGAAAAAAGTAGACGGAGAAGGACCTTGTACTTTTTTCCCTCCCACAAATGTAACAAAGTACATTTACTCAAGTACATCTTTATTCCTGGACCTATGACCAGGAAACGCCCGTAGGGGGCGCTGGTTTACCTATTTGTAGACTGGGATCAGTTCCCTTTGCAGGTAGCTGTTGCTGATCCAGCTTTGTCCAGTAGTCTCACGTCCATAGAGTTGGCTCACGTCTCACGTGGCCAGGCTGTTGCTGGGTCTAATAGCGGATACGGAAACAGTTCCTGCATGAGTGTGCACAAATGACCGGATCCAGTAGACGGCCTCTAAACCACACCAGAGCACTGAGCAGAAAATAGAAACCATGCATGGTCTGTGGTGGACAGCCCCATATGGACTCAAATTATGGTCAAACAAACAAACAAACAAATGACTCCACTAAAAATGAAAGTTCCTCAGTATTGTTTTTTGAGTTAAAGTAGGCCTACTGTAGTTTTTTTTTTTCTTTACTTTCTCAAAAATACTACTGTAAATAATACTGTTGTTTTCACAATGGATTTATTTTACAGAACCTCGTAACTCTGAAACCACGCCACACAAAGCCTCAAGAAATGCTTATAAAACGTTGTACAGAATTGACTAAAAGGACAGTCAACAGTTATTGTCATTGTACATTTTTTATTAGCTTGTCATGTTTCACAATTGCATGACAGATAGGCCTACAACTGTGTGTGTGTGTGTGTGTGTGTGTGTGTGTGTGTGTGTGTGTGTGTGTGTGTGTGTGTGTGTGTGTGTGTGTGTGTGTGTGTGTGTGTGTGTGTGTGTGTGTGTGTGTGTGTGTGTGTGTGTGTGTGTGTGTGTGTGTGTGTGTGTGTGTGTGTGTGGGGTGTGTGTGCCAGGGGGTCTGGGGTGATTACTGTGAGTTCTAAATATAGTATCATCAGCACAGTGGAAATCAGAATCCAAAGCTGTACGTCAAAGTCCAGTAAGACATGAGGACTAGAAAGGGGCTTCTTCATACAAACACCTCAGTCATTCAACATCATCGGGGGAACATCCAACAATTTGGGTGAGAATGCAACATTGCACCTGAATGCATGTTGTGATGTGTCATGAATGAACCGTATTAAATCGCATAAACTGGATCATATGACTAGAAAAACAGATGGGACTGTTGAAAAGCAATGCAAACCAATAAGCATCAAGGAAACTGACAGGGATACTAGTCAACTCATGTAAACAGGAAACTTGCTCTCAGGGTTGAAGTGTGTCAAGCAGGGTTCTGCCTCACATCTTGCACACCTTATAGGGAATTCCTCTTTCATAGGCATATGGTTGGCGATCTACTGACTTAAATCTCATGTATGTTCACGTTTCAGGTAAACTTCCAAATAAATAAAGTTCTTGCTTATCTTAATATGACTTAAATATCATGTATGTTCACGTTTAAACTAAAGTTCCAAATATATAACGTACAACTCCCCATTTAATCATATCTCAATTCTCATAGTCCTCAACCTTTTTTGATCTCTGACATTCTCCCTAATTTGAAGTCGTACCCCCAAGTGGATTCCCTTAACCTGGAACCCTGTTGCAATTGCTTCCTGCGTCATTTATATCAGAGCTTGGGAGAGTCTCTCAGTCTGTCTCTCCCTCAATTTTTCTGTAGAGTCTATTTTTTTAACCACTTCAACCCTAATATCCCTATATATCTGGGGGAACAGCTTCTTCTTTTGGCTAATTCCCATCAGTGGTCGCCACAGCAGATTATCTGTTTCCATATTGTTCTGTGTTCTGCATCTTTCTCAGTTACTCCATCCACCTGCTTGTCCTCTCTTACTGCATCCATAAACCTCCTCTTTGGCCTTCCTCTTCTCCTCTTGCCTGGCAGCTCCATCTTCAGCGTCCTTCTCCCAATGTACCCCTCATCCCTCCTCTGCTCATGGTCAAACCATTATCCCCCAACCTTCTAACCTGGGCTGATCCTCTAGTAATTTCTGATCTTGGCTTTCCTAGTCAGTCCTAATGAGAATCTTAGAATCCTCAATTCTGCCACCTCCAGCTCCGCCTCCTGTCCTGTCTTTTCGTCACCGTTTCCAAGCTGTTTACGATAGCTGAACACATTTTCTGCAAATGTACCCGGGCCAACTAAGTATTGGTTTACCAAGCTTAGAGGGTTTAAGTGGTTAAACATCTGTTCATTGGAAGTCTTTGTGTTAGTTTGCTTTCCCAAAAGCCAGTTACAAAACAATATGTAGCCTACAACACAAGATTCAACAGACAATGACAGCGACCCACAAAATAAAAGTAAAAAGGACCATAAGAAAAAAAGAAAAAAGACAGAAAAAAAGGGAAAGTGTTGTGTCTCTGATGAAGCAGGTTTGTGGTGAAGCACACCGTAGCCACAGCTAGAGCAAAAAACAACAACAACTGCTTCTTTCTGCTTGTGTCTGCCTATCTGTCTGTTCCTTACTCCTGTACCAAAATATGTTGATTATTGCAGAACTATCATCCACTATAGTAGTTCTCAAACATTGTCATGTCAAATCGACACATTTGACACTGACAAGAGAACATTTTTGTTGTTAGATTAGATTTAGTACAGACACTTGTCTGTCTATAGGCCTACTGTAGGTGGGGAAGTAACAGTGGAATGAGTAAAAAAGGAAAAAAATGTAGATCCCGCACACTTCGCTCAAAGCAAAAAAGTATTTTATTGCGAGTACGTTTCGGTCCAACTGACCTTCATCAGGTATCTCAGTGGAAAGAGTGAAACCTATGATCTCAATAGTCATTCTTATACATTCTCTTATCAAACCGGTGAAATAACAGTGAAATTAAACCTTTCCTCATTTTGCTGGGGGCGGCCTGGTACCCCCTCAAGGACCCCTGGGGTTCCCCAGACACCACTTTGAGAAGCACTGCTATGTATCACCTATAGGCTATATTTGTTAAACAATCTATGGTAAAACTCCCTCAAACACACACAAAAACCTTCACCCCATCTCCTCTTAACCCAATCAAGTCCAACAGACTAAAGTACATCGCCAAGCCTAGCGTTGGCTAGCAACACCCACCCCCCCTCTTCTTTACACTGCCATTAGAATGGCGGCTAACTAGTGGGAAAGATGGGGAGGGAGGGGGTGTTTGCCATTGTGAAAGCCAACCTAAACGTTTTTTGTTGTTTTTGTGAGAAAAGAGGGAGAGTGAAGGATTGAGTACAGGGTGGGGGGGTTGTTACGGGTGGTTGGGATGGGTTGGATGGGGTGGTGGGGATAACTTCAGCTGAACACCATGATGGCTGGTAATATATGCAGCCTTATTGTGGCAAGCCAATGCACCATGCTATAATGGGAGGCGACAGCGGTGGGGGCAAGCCTGGGGGGGGGCATGGCGGGCTGTCCTCAGCCTTACTTATGGCCCCTTGCTCACACACCCCCAAGAGGTGTCAACCAGACATTCCTCCGAGCTCAAAATGAAGCTTCTTCCATTAATAATTAAGTATACTTGTTCATGTGTTTTCATAACGAGTGGAAGGCCAGACACAAAACCCAAGGACAGGCAGACAATGAAGACTCGATAACACTCTTTCAAGATGCCAGTGTGACTACCGCAGCTTCCCGTGCGTACAGCCAGGCTGGGTCTATGTGACAAGCTACTACATGTGTGGCTTTCCTCTGCAGGCATAGCTACGTGCTGGCATCACAGCACATGTTAAAGAGAAAGTAAAAGCCTAAGAAACAGGACAAACTAAGGTAAGTATTTATAAAGAAATATATACATATTTTCCTCCTACTTGAATGCAATTATATATGGTTACTTTACTAATACAGGGCAGGCTTAAAATATTTTTCATGTTTTTAATAAATAACAGTGATGTAAATGATTATGCACTCCTTAACATGCAATGAAGTTGGAGTTTAGCTTGGTTGTCTTATTAATATGATGACGATAACTGCTATTGCTTAACTTTTATGAAGTTATACTTGGAGTGTGTTTACTGCATATTTGCTCGGATTCCCTGACAGGCATACAGTAAGCAGTTGCTGCCAATGATCTATTGTGCACTTACTGTATATGTATGCTTCTATTTAGAAAGGGCAATTTTATTTTGAAGCCCCCTGCATTGAACATTTCTATTCGCCAAAAATAACTGTTCTTAGATTTGATCATGAGCAATCGGTAGGGCCAAGTGTCATGGAATTCTGGATCAACCAGTAATTTATGAGGGAAGAGGAGTCTGAGACAATATTCAAGGTGGTGATGGATATGCTTTAATGTACATGATATCATGGGGAGAAGTACAATAACACTCATGTCGGTGGTACGGTAGTTCTGCCAAAGAGCACAGGGAACAAACCATAGCTATACTCTAGCTGCTACAAGGACACGCTGAACCATAACAAGACAGGCTGCACCAAAACAATAGCTCAGGTCGAAATTCTTTCTCACAAGTCAATTAATGTAATCTGATTTGTTGAATAGAGGGTGGCAGAATAGAGAGCACAGCTTTTTTTAGGCTTCAGGCTTTGTTTCAGACATTTTCCCTGAAAAGGCCCAGCCCATGAGAACAAGGACCAAAGTATTGTACTGTATCTGCACAAAGATGACAAAGGACAATAGGAGGGTCTGACGCTGAGAAACACGACAGAGGAGGAGGCAAACAAGGACAAAAGATCAACTGATTGGAGCAAACTGACCAAATTGGTGAAAAAATAGAGGCTTTCAACAAATAGCCTATACTGATAGTCGAAATATCACTGCAAGGAAACTCCACAACAGATTTATTTAGATACTGTATTATACAAATGTCAACTGAGTTGCAAACTAACCTATAAAGAACACAATAAACTGTAAAAACAAATATTGATATTCATCCCGTCATGAATAATAATAAAACATCTCTCCCATTAAGGGATAGATAATTAATGTAATTTGAAAAGAAAAATGACCATTGTCATTTTTTACTTTGACTTACTTTGTGTGTCTTTCAGGTGTAATGTTATGGAGTTTTGTGAGTTTTAATTCTGGGAAATATGTGAAGGGACATATCCTTTAATAGCAAATGGTTTCTCAAACAAACTTCAAACATAGCATACCACTAAATTAGACACCAATATGTGTACTGTGTCAGTATTTGCATTGTGAAAGACTGTCTGATTATATCAACAGGTGTGATGCCATCCATCCACCCTAATCCCAGGGAGTGATGTCACAGACGAGAGGAAGAGTTTGGGGTAAAGGGGACTGGATCCACAGGTTTGCTCTTGCTTACCTTCTGTTAGTCGTACCATGCACAGGCTTCCTTCCCAACTTCTGGTCGCGGGTGTTAACCCTATCCTGGGACTCACACACACACCAGCACATGACAGAGCAGGCCATCCTTAATGTCACCCTGGAGACCCTGATGAGCGTCAATAAACACCAGCACAGCTATGCAAAAGAACAGGTGAAGCGCATTTGCCATGTAATAGAACGTCTACTATTGATGGCAGTCAAAGAGAAACTAATCAACATCTGTCTTTTCAAGACTGAATTGGGTCGTGGGTTCTGGCGAGCCGTAGGAGAGGTGGTGAAGTCCAATGCCGCCATGGACTTCCTGAGCTCCACCAGGTCTGACCCGGTGTACCACTTTGATTCGGAGCGTGTAGACAGTGCCATTGCGATGCTGCGGCAATTCTGGGCTCAGACTCTGCTCTCGCTACGGGCCAAGGAGTATCAGAGAGCCCGTCATAGCTTGGGTCAGCTTCTACACTCCCTGCAGGTACAAACAAAACTGTGAACGCATTTCTATATCATCTTTACCCAACGTGTTTACAATGTGCATTACATTCACCCATGCACACAAAGTTTAGGTTTGTTGCTCAAGGACACTTCGACATGACGGTGAACAGGGAACCTTTTGGTTCTCATACAGCCACTCTACCTCCAGAACCACTGTGGCCTGTGCACATTATTGTCTAAAGTACTTTGTTATATATTACAGTATAATATAACAAAGTACTTTAGACAATTATACATTGGTTTTCAAAGTGGGGTCCGGGAAAATTAGCAGATATACAAAATGATCAGATATACAAGCTCATAGCGGGCCAGTTTGTGCTATGAGCTTGCAGATCTGCTATTTTTTTTTAAATCTTGAATATATATATATTTTTAAGTAACATTTTTAACACAAATCTTTGCTTATGGGGGTTCCTGGCACAAAACATTTTCAGACGGGTTTCCGTGGCCAAATACATCAATCAATATAGGGTTCCTTGACTTTAAAAAGTTTGAGAACTAAGTGTATTACACTATGATTGTAACGTACAAGCGGAGTGGGAAAACATTTAGTTGACAGACTTGACAGACAATTATATAATACAGTATACACAGTATTTGCTTTGTCTCTTATACGCTGTTCCATGTGACATCAGGACTTCTACAGTCACAGTAACTGGGTGGAGATGGGCCAGCGCTCCATCTACCTCCACCTACTACAGCCTGAGGAGCCTGCCTTCCCTGTAGCTAAAGGTTAGTTTCACAGATGTCAATGTATTAACCACTGTCAGGTTAAGTCCAGTATTTTGTCAATACAAAATTTTAGCTGTCAATCATCATTGTAGGTGTTATTCAATAGTCATGTTAATATGAGTTCTGGTACTCTGGCCAAAATCCTCTGAGGCTCTCAAAGGAGATCTTCACTAATAATTTGATGTTTTATGATAAAAAACACAAGCAAAGATATCTGTAGAGCAACAATGGCTTCACACACTACAATAATGGCTGATGCTGTAATATCCCTGGTGCGTCTAAACTCCTGTGTAAACAATACATCCACAATCTAGACTACTATGAAAAACAGCCTTTTAGCTAAATCTGGCACTTTTACATCACAATAATAGTGAGTGATGCAATGTAATGTGATGTTAATTCATGTGTATTTTCCCTGTTAAATTAAGACAAAAACCTGTAATACTCTGGATAAGTGGTTCTCAACCTTTTCAAGCCGTGACCCCCAAAATAATCATATTTGAACTGGGGACCGCCCCACCCTGACAAGCACTTGTATGTAGGAGCTGAGGCATTAAATCTAGTTTGACTCGGTTCCACAGATAAATAAGCTCACAATGCTTCGGGTTGCGAGGCTTTGTGAGCTTCTAGATCGGCTATTTTCACAATATTTGCCTCTTTCTTATATCATTTGACTATTTGGCCAATGTTTGACCGTTTTTTTATAGTATCATTTGTTGAATACTTTTGATGCAGTAACGGTCTTTTTCTTTTATATTTTTTTGGTATTAAAAGGGTCTTAAAAGTCCTTAAATTGTCACCTCACTGTCATCTGGGGACCCCCCAAAAAATCCTGTGGGGATCCCCCTGGGGGTCACGACCCACAGGTTGAGAACCACTGCTCTGGATCACCAAACCAGGAGTGGATAACGACAACACTATAACCTCTTCTGTGTCCTCCTTAGACGATACCCCCACCTGTATGGAATGCTTCAGTGCCACTTGTAGAGGAAACCTTCTGCCCAGAGTCACTGACGTAAAGCAACATGCTCCACTGCTCACCACTGGCTACTTCAGCACTTACCCTTCCAAACCACATGGTTAGCGCAAGTACTGTATAAGGACAATTTCTCACAGTAAAAAAATAAGATTTGTAGATTTTTTTTCTGGGACATGCTATAGCACCAGCACTGCCAGAAATATCACAAGCGGGGAAACTAAATCCGATTAAAATTTGTTTTGTTGCTGTTGTTTGATAGTTTTAGATCTTTATCGACACAAAAACAAACAATCTCAAATTGGGAGCATGCCTATTATGTTCCCTCAAAACGAACACTAAATCCAACCATAACCCTAACCGTGCGATGCTAGGCGATGTGATGTGACGCATAAATGTTCTGCATAGTAGCCTAGTGTATATCTGTCTGTCATTTAATGTCACTATGAATTGAGTACAAAAGGACCCCAATTGAAACAAGCCAATGGCTTTCTTGGCCTTTTTAATCCTATTTAGTTGACCTTGTATTTGAACTGTACTTTCATGTGCTTTTTTCTGCAAACTTCTAAATAAAGTATTCAATCAATCAATCAATCAATCAATCAATCAATCAATCAATGCGAGAGTACCTGACTACCCGGCACCAACTTGGGACTCCTGGATCGCTGCCCTCCACTCCTTCCTATCCAAAATCAGTTGTCTTGAGCTATGCAGTGTTGCTAGCTCTAACCTAAGCAGCAACCATAACCCTAATCCTAAACTGAGGGAATTCAGGGCTGAGGGAATATAGGCATGATTGACCCCTCAAATCAATCACTGAAACACTGATAAGCTAAAGCCTACAGGTATTCTGCAATTTGTTTTTCAGGCAAATGCAGCCATGGGGGCATACTGGACAGTAGCCGCCATAAAGGTGCCAAGGGGGGCATCAACAAGGATAGCACCTCCCCCCTCTTCTCCCCCCACCACTACCTCCACTTTGATGCTGCTAAGCTAGCTGCCAAGGCCACTCTGGCTGTCTTAAAGGACCTCCGAGACACTGTGAGCCAAACAAGCTTCCTGAGGTGAGATTAATGTCAGTGAACCACATTATTAATACAGATTTCCTTTGTAAGAAATCAGAATATTGAAGTGCAGAAATGTCAAAAACTCAATTTCAATTTTATGGAGCACTGTTAGTTGAGGATTTAGGCAGTTTGTGCAGTTAAATAATTTTTCATACAAGCACTGTATGTGGTTCAATACAAGATATAGTCAGCATTGCCCTCTGAGTCTGACACATCAAAAGATGTAATACAATGCAATAAATGTACAATGTATGTAAAAAGAGATGACCACAAGTAGAAGCACAACATACCCCTATATCTCTTTTTTTAATGAACCACACCATCACTTACAAACAGCATTTTTTATAATTATCT
The DNA here is from genome assembly GCF_963454915.1 of Gymnoscopelus microlampas. Taxonomy (NCBI): domain Eukaryota; kingdom Metazoa; phylum Chordata; class Actinopteri; order Myctophiformes; family Myctophidae; genus Gymnoscopelus; species Gymnoscopelus microlampas. The sequence continues at coordinate 31,405,371 of NC_139945.1, forward strand.
TTGTTTAAAGCTGCACTACATAACTTTCCTCTTCTACCCCGGATTTGAACCTGGTTTCCTGCGCAAGTGCTGACATTTCTACCATTGAGCTAATAGAGCCTGCCTGCTTGCCCAGGGGATTAATTTAATGAAAATCAAAATTTGTGTCAGATCCTGTGTCTAGGTGAGACATGACTTTTGGCACAATCTAAATGTCTCAATAGAAGAGCAGGGAGACAAAATACAACCACCCAAATTGTACAAGTCATATTGTAATAACATACTCTACCATACAGATTGGACATCATTACATTTTATTCATTAAAAACAAGTTATATAGTGCCGCTTTAAGTCTGTATCCACACTTGAGTAAAACAAGACAGGCTGGTGAAGTGCAAACCAAATCAATTTCATTCAAACAAAACTACACATTTCCTACAGATTATTTTATGATTTGGATTCTCCTGTCTTATGTTTCCTGTTCCTTAAAAGGCTATTTAGTGTGAAGCAGCCTCCCGCATTAGTAATTGTCATGGACACAACAGGTAGCATGTTTGAAGAGATCACTGCTGCCCGTCGTCGGGCCTTGTCCATCATCCAGAGCCGTGCCAGTAACCCCGGGCAGTCTGGCACCTTTTTGCTTGTGCCCTTCCATGACCCAGGTGAGGTTGTGGCCATTGTCAGTTAACAGGGCCGTGGTCTGTGACCAAATCGTAGCAATAGTAAATGAATCGTACCCAGGACGTCCACAGACAGCAGAAGCTGAATAAACTAATTTGGAAATTTAGAAAAAAATAATTAAAGGGTCCTTCAGTAAACACTTTTAACCCCTTGAACCCCAGCATCCATATTCTGGGGGGAATATTAGCCAAAAATAGCATGTAGAGAGCATGTAGATATGCTCTTTTTTTGGCAAAGAGATTTGGTAGATGAAAAAAAGCAGTCCAAGTACAGAGCTAACCCAGGTTTTCAGCACATAATGTACGTCCCTCAAGAACCAACTAATAAGTGTGTTAGTCTACATGAGGCAATCGCCTCTATCTGATTAACCAAATAAAGGTTGTTTCTTCCTTATGTCTTGACAATTAATGCTGTTTTGAGTAAGAAAATGTATCATTTATGGCAACATTTCAATAAATGTATTATGAGTCCGACTGAGAAACCTAGTACCAGGTTTATGTTTGTCAAAGTTGACTTGTCTGTAACAGTAAATTTGTACCCTATGCTACAGGCGTAGGACCAGTCTACGAGACTGATGATCCAGAACAGTTCATGAGCCACATGGAGGATCTAACGGCCCTAGGAGGAGGAGATGAGCCAGAGATGTGTCTCTCTGCCATTCAGGTGGGCATGCTAAAGAAAACATACTAACCAAGTATAAACACAGTGTTGTTTATTAAATATTCTTTAACAGGTAGAAAACACAATGTCTGAGTCTGTGTCTCTCATCTCACATTGTCTGTCACAATGCTTATGAATATAAGCCGCAAGTCGCTAATTTGATGTCTTCTCTCAGCTTGCCCTCACTCACAGCCCACCTCTGTCAGAGATATTTGTCTTCACTGATGCTTCCCCCAAAGATGCCCACATGTTCGAGGCAGTGAAGGCTCTGACACTTGAGAGACAAAGCAAGGTAACGTTATTGTAGTCAATATGGTACCCTCAGCTACTTTTCTACAGATTTGACTGATTACCGTATATATATTTTATTATTTATTTTTTTATATTTATTTATTATTATGTTTTATATATATATTATGTTGTATTTTAATGTGCTGTGATTAGTGTTGTTGTGTTTTGATGCGGCCACTTCCGTGGGCCAGGTCACTCTTGTAAAAGAGTTTTCTGACCTCAATGGGATTTACTGGTAAATATTTAAATTTAAAAAATCTGTTCAAAATCTGTTCTACCTGGATCTACTGTCCACTATCTAGGTGACGTTCCTCATCACCGAAGACCCCAGTCAAAAAATGGACAGAGGAGGGAGGAGGGGACGGGTGAGGAGGGAGACTCTCTCCCCTGACCGTTTCTCTCTCTACTCCAACTTGTCGTCCGTATCGGGGGGACTGACGGTGTTCACCACCAACGCTGACATCCACAAGGTCTCTGCCATCGTGGATGACAACACAGCCCCTGACAAGGTACTGCAGCACAATCAGCACCCCTAGAGCAGTGCTTCTCAAAGTGGTCCCTGAGGGGTTTCCAGGGGGTCCCCAGCAAAATCAGTTCAACCACTTTAACCTATTAAGACCGGGAACGCATCTGTGTCATTTTAGATTGCTTTGGCTATTCAAAAATAGCAGATCTACAAGCTCATAGCGTGGCACCGAGTGACGCGCTATGAGCTTGTAGATCTGCTATTTTTGAAAAATCGTGAAAATGTGTGCAAATCTTTGAATCTACTATTTTCAGAGGAGGGGATTCTTGAATTTGAAACACAACAACCCTCTTTTCAGATGGGGTCCGTGGCCAAATACATATAGCTTTGTGGGTACTTGACATGAAAATGTTTGAGAACCAGGTTATCAAGATGAGATAAGATATATACGATAAGATAGGATCATACCTCTGTCCTTTTCCCTTGCAGGTGACCCTCCTCCATGTGGAGAGTGATGCTGACTCTATGTCCTCTCACTCATTCAGAGTGGACATCGCTGTCAAGACGGTCACCCTGCACCTCAGCGGCAACCTGCTGCACTATAACCTCATCAGCCCATCAGGTAACAGAGGGGCCACATCATTACGGGTCCATTTGGGTTCAGTGCTTTACTCTCAGAGTTAAATGAACTAGACCATACCCGGTCGACGCATCCGTGGGGGGATATGCGCACATGATCTGGCAACCCGGGAGGCGACATTGTTTAACACATAAACGCTAATAAGAAGCTGAGATTTGATGAAATTGAAAAACGGGCTTCACAGTTAAGTTCAGATGGTAATGGTCAATGGCTGTGTGCAAAATCAGAGCAATTGCTCCAGCCAGTGAGGAGAACCGGGTTGTGACACCACTACAGACAAACATACGGACAAACAACAGAGGTTACTAGAATTATAGTAGGATACTGAGCATTTGACTGTGTGTGTATGATGGAATACCACACATGCAGTACAGTACACAAAAGTGCACTAAAGGAGCTGTAAAAGCATGTTTACATGCAAACACAACTTTAGAAGAATGCGAGCACAACTCAAGTCTCACCTATTAGTCTTACTGGCTGCACACGGTTCAGAACAAGTTCATCAAAGCACAAAGATCACAAGTGCTCACTTTTTATTATGATCGGGCATGGGCAGCATACTATGCCTATGCAGATGCATTTTGGCAGAGCTTTTCTCAGCGCAAAGACACACACACACACGCGCACACGCGCGCACACACACGCACACACGCACACACGCACACACACACACACACACACACACACACACACACACACACACACACACACACACACACACACACACTCAATATCACTTTTTCAGTATTTCAGTCACCATTCAATTATGCTCCATTCTTGGAATTAACTCAAATCTGTACTTTTCACATCCCTCTCAGGCCATAGCCAGTCAACCCTGAATAAGCTGGGTCCTCTGGCAGAGTTGGAGAGATTTGAAGGTCTACATCGCATCAGCCTGGTCTCTCCTATAGAGCCGGGGCAATGGATCCTCCAAGCCAGGGCTGATGGGCACCTCACCTTCAACATTATAGGTAAAGATATGTCATTACTGTTAACGTAACCGTTCAGAAGCTTCTGAACTGTTGTTTAACAAAAGAAAATCCTATATCTGTCCTCTCACGACTGGGGGCAAATGTAAAGAACATACACACATGCACCTTGTCTTTGGTGCTTCATTCTGAAGAAGACTCTTTTAAGTCGAAACGTTAATAAAGCTTTGACTGCCAGTGTGCAGACTTTATTTGTAATTTTATATACACATGCAAACACGCACACAAACGTGCACACTCATACTTACCAATACCAATATTGCATAGTTAAATACTGAATGTTATCTGCTCTGTATCCACAGGTGACAGCAATGTGGACTTCCTGTATTATTTTGCCACTGTAGCAAATGAGACACACCCAGGTCTGGCCAGAATGGAAGGAAATCCAATAGCAGGTATTATATAATCATATAATGTGTCATAGTTCATTAGTATTAGTACTGAAATAGGAATATTACTCCTTGCCACTTCTTTACTTTTGCACAGCGTTTTCTAACATGAGAGTGGCGACACTAGCGTTGACTCCCATTGTAAGAATGGAATGCGGAAATGCTCAATGAGATAGTTCCAATGTTTGGAACTATAGCCCATAGCGGCCTGCTTTGTGGCGAGATCAAAGCGTGTCATAACTCTCTCTCTCTATGGGTCTGCTTTCACAGGTGTTCCAACCTTCCTGGTGCTGGCCGTTACAGGCCTAGCTCCCAAAGAGGAGGTCTCTTTCAGTCATGTGACACTGCTGGGAGCCAATGGGGAGAGCCTCCAGCAGGTGCGGCTCAACTCCTCTTCCTCCTCTTACTCTGTGGAGGAGTTGGTGGGCCGGATGGACTCGGTCCCCAGAGTTCCCTTCTGTGTCCGCCTGACTGGCCAAGACATAAGAGGAAACAAGTTGGAGAGGGCTTCCACTGAGATGATACAGCCCACCCACGTTCAGATACAGGTGAGCGAAGACAAGTAGTAGGCTACTAAATAGTCACGTACGTACAAATACGTACAAAACTGTTTCTTTTCAGAAAATGGAAAATAAAGATTCCAATGGATCCAAGGGAGTTATTATTTAGTCACAAGCTCATACTTTTCATCGGTTCAAGTATTTATAAAATCCACTTTCACTTAAAAAATTAAGTAAACATAGCAGATCTACAAGCTCACAATGCATGGTGGCATGCTTGTAGATTTTAGCTACTTTTAGTTTTATTGTAGTACGAAGAAGAAGTATTAATTTACGAAAAACAAAACAAAAAAGGAGACATGGCGATATAAGGTTTCTGCCCGACAGGCGACGCGTTATGAGCTTGTAGATCGTCTATTTTCAAATAGCCTATGCATAAAATAGGGCTAAAGTAAAAAGTATGTTTTATAATATCATCATTTATATCTGAAAAGTAAGTAGTAACTAAAGTTTTCAAACAATTGTAGAGGGTGGAGTAAAAGTAAAATATTCGCCTCTGAGATGTAGTGGAGTAGAAGTAAAAGTATTGAAATTGGAAATACTCAAGTAAAGTATGAAGACCTCAAAATTGTACTTAAGTACAGTACTTAAGTAAATCTACTTAGTTACTTTCCACCACTGATGAGGTTAGAGTTTTAAAGTGTGTATCTTGTTCTCTCTCTCTCTGTCGTAGGTGCTCTCTTTCCCACGTCTGGTGCCTGGTCACAGCACCGTGGTAAGCTTTGATGTCCAGAACCACGGTCCAGCCCGCCTATTTGATCTAAGCGCTGATGATGACCGTGGATATCTTCATCAGAGAGGACCACACAGGTGCAGCTTTGAGCCATCAATTAAATTTGACTTCACTTGGTGAACCGCCATTATTTCCTCTTCAGTCAAATCAAGTGAAATCAGAACAGCATCCGAATGACAAGTTGAAGTGTTTTGTTTCAAAATGAGGTGACACCAGTTACAAAAGGATTTGTTCTGTGATTGCCACAGAATTTGCATGCGAAAGAAAAACACAGAATAGAAACTCAAACAATGCTGAACAGAAATTTAAATTTTAAAAGCAACACAACATTTTTGAACATGTAATAGCATACTTTTGTTTTTTATAAATTTGTATTTCTATGCCCCAGCTTCCCTGTTTCAGAAAGAGGGTCTATTCGGGATCAGGTGAATCTCCATACACCTGCCACAGCTGAGGCAGGAGAGACAGTCACCCTGACACTGACTGTGCGTGCCCAGGGTTCCCCTGATTCAAACTATGCAGTGGCCTACCTGACTGTGGTCCCTCCGGTGAGGCAACCATTAGTGAGCAGTCATTTGACACACACTTCCATTTTGGACTTTACATTTACTTTATAGGCATTTTGCTGAGGCTCTAATCCTGAGCAATTTATACTAAAATGTAACTCTAGGATACATTATGGAATTAATGGGATAGAAGAGTGGCATGTGAGGCACTTTTTGAAGGGATGGGTTTTCCGTTAATTATCAAAGCTGTAGTTACTTAAAAATATTGTTGAACCACTGAACCCTTATTTTGTATGACGATTTCATGCAAAATTAGTGCGGCAACGCACTCTGAGCTTGTAGATCTGCTACATGTATTTGAGCTTTTAAAATTAGAAAAAGTTCTCTGTGCTTTGCTTATTATTTGAATGCTCTCTGCCACAGGATCCAGACATGTCACCTCCATCGTGCTCCACAATGCGAGTGGAGTCGTCCTGTCCTCCCCAGTGCTCCATCTCCAGCTGGAGTGTCTCCCTAGCCGTGGCAGACAGGGGGCGCTCTGGCCTGGCCTTCCTCCAGCTGCATCAGGGTGAGGGTGTTCTCGCCCTGCTCCAAAGCCCCACACTTCCACAGGACAACATGGAAGAAGAGGCTAAGCCCAGTCCTGGCCAAAACCACACACAGGTGGAGAGGACAGCTCAGGGGAGCCACCACCACACGTCCAGGTTAGAGAAAGGAGATGCCCCTCTCAATGTATCTGAATGGATGAAAGGATCCCCTCAGCCCCTGTGGGTGAGGTACACATCCAGCTGCTGCTCTCCTCAGGCAGAGCTCCTGGTTTGGGATGCAGCTGGGAACATGAGGCGCTGCCATTTGGCCTCTCCCCAGCAGAGAGTGCTAACAGACAAGTTCACAGAAACGAACAGTGCTAGAAAGACAATTCTAGACAGCTGGGGTTTGCTGCTAGCTAGCTCGCTATGGACTCCACTGTGCTTTTGGTCTGTAGTAGGATTGTTGTGATGTTCTTGTCATGTCATGTCAAAGTACTCTGTGTGTGTTGATTATTGGAGTCCTACAGCCTCAACATTTTTGCCCTCGAGAATTAAATAACAGACAATTTCAGACCTTGAAGAGAAAGCAGAAAACATTTCTCCAAGCTGATGAAACACTTTTTCTTTCTTTCTTTCTAGAAAAAAAGTATATGTTTAGTTAGTATGCCATAAATGAATGAATGGTGCTTTTGCATTTTGCTACAGTTCCAGGTCATACTTTGAATCATTGGACCTTCCACCATCCCTCCCAATCTGTGAAAAAGTTGCTTTGACACATAAACTAACAGACCTAAATGTTGTAAATTGTGCATATTATACATTGGCATTAAGGTACAGTAGACTACCTGGCTAAGAACCGTATACTTTAAGATCAACTCTGTAATTGTTTTTTTAATAAGTTAGGCTATTTAAATGTTGATTTCACAAAAAACGAGATTTTACATGAAACATGCTGAGCCAATTTCATGTTCAGCTATGTCTCTCTTATAAAACTGAACAATTCTTCACACTTTTCTGTACATTCTGAAGCTGAAGGCTACAGTTGTCATTCGCAAAAGCCAGGTAATATAAAGGTTAATATAATGCAAGGCAAGATGGGACCAAATAAGGTAAGCTAGGTAACTTAATGTAACACAATGAAAATGTACACAACTGACATACGATACTATCATAAAATGACAACAGATTGAAAAATATATTCATCCTCAAGGGGAAATGGGAGCATTGAATACAGAGACCAGCTCATGCAAGCTGAAGGCATCAAGCTTATTTGGGCAAAAATATATGTGTTGTTGTTGGGGTATTTGTATTTGTACAAGTCCACATACATACACAAAATTCATCCTCTGCTTTTACCCATATCCTATTTAAGCTAAGGGGTGGAGTTTCTACAAGTTATCATTCACTTTACAATGTCTCATTGACTGACTGACTGAACGAATGACCACACTGTTCTTCTTACAACACTAAAGAGGCAGGAATTGGTCATCTAAAGTTAAATTACAATCTCCGTTCCAAATTAAGGCATACTGTAGATCTGATAGACACCAACAATCAGAGAGAAAAACCTGGACAAAGGGAAGGAATATAGGAAAGATATAAACCAAGACCTAGACAAAGCTTCTGGAAATGTTGAAAAGATGCACAGTTAGAGAATGGGCAGAAGAGGTAATAATTGAAGAAAGAGGACATTGGGGCAGCAAAGCGGAATTTCTCCTGGCTGTGGCGGGGAATGTCGTCGGCCTAGGCAATGTGTGGCGATTCCCATACCTCTGCTACAAAAATGGAGGAGGTAAGTCTGTTGAGAACAACTAATTTGCCAACAGTTTTTAAATGTCATGATTTATTCATGCTTTGTGTAATTCAGGTGCATTTCTGTTGCCATACCTGATATTTGTGGCAACATGTGGTGTACCCCTGTTCCTTCTGGAGACCTCCATGGGCCAGTTCACCCAGGAGGGGGGTGTCACTTGCTGGAGGAAGTTGTGTCCACTGGCAGAAGGTAATTCATAACGATGGCAGGTAGGCGTGTGCCGATACACTAATTTCACTATACGATACGATACTGGGCTCACGATATCGATACAATACGATATATGGCACTTTTTATTGTGAAAATATATGGGGGAGAAAAAAAGCAAATGCAAACAAATACTTCTGTTTTTGCATTATTATTGCAAATTGGAAAAAAACGATACATATCGTCACGAAAACTTATCGCGACATATCGCGGGACAATATATCGGCACACCCCTAGATGGCACCAATTTGTGACATTCCACAGTCAAGATGACAAGGGATTGCCATTGATGGTGGCATTGGTGGTGGTCAAGGCATAAAAGTGATGTTTTTGTCTTTAGGTCACACTGGCTACAGTAAATCCCCCAAAACACAACCCACTTCTCCCTTTAATCAGCCAATTGGATTCACAGAATGGAATAGGACATGAAATATTATGCTTGGTCTCATGCCAGAGGGGCTGGTCAATAAAAAAAAGTCTTAGTTCGTTTTGAGTACAAGGTAAACATTGACAACACAGTAGCTATGGTCTAACTGAACACAATTAATATTTAAACAAGAGTGTGTCACATGCTGGACTCATAAGAGTGTTCTCTATGTGCGTGTGTGTGTGTGTGTGTGTGTGTGTGTGTGTGTGTGTATGTGTGTGTGTGTGTCCGCGCGCACACAAATAACAACACAACACACACAAATAACATTATATATATATATATATACACACACTGTATATACTGTATATATTGTCTGATTTTGCAATCAGTGCAACTAATGTGCATAATAAATGAAGGCAGCATTCCCATGTCTATACATTTCCATATGTATCTTCTGTTCTCTGTCTTATTTCCACTAGTATGATTTAGTTGTGTTATATCTTATGGCCGACCTACCAACCCCATTTAGTGTATGTGCAAAGCCGACCAGTCAAAATGATCTACATTTTGCCCAACAGGTATAGGCTATGCTGGGCAGCTGATTCTTTTCTACAGCTGTATGTGTTATATTATTATTTTGGCCTGGGGGTTGTTCTACCTCGTCTTATCCTTCAACTCCCAGCTCCCTTGGGCTAGTTGTAACAACCTCTGGAACACAGGTAAGACATCGTACAGTATATTTTACCTAACATAGTCTCAATTTTGTGCACAAACTGAGGCTATGCATAGCCCCATATCTCTGCTGTCCGGCAGAAACCAGCTAACTCCAAAATGTTCATTTTTCAGGAAATGACAAAAACAAAACAAAAAGTGGAGTTAGGAGGTTTTGTTCTTCATCATTGATAAGAACAGCTAAATGGACCTCCAAGCTCACAATGAGGTTGGAGGTCAAAAGGGGGTGGAGCCTGGAGTCAGCTAAACCAGCTAACTCCACCCCCTTTGGTAAACTTAGCTGGTTTAGCAGAAAGTTTGAGGATCCAATGGAGTAAGCTGGTTTTGTCAGAAGCGTTTTTTAATACTTTTCATTGGTTCAATATTTTTTGAGTGGTGCCAACCACTCCTACATTTGACTTTGTCCGTGTGTCCGTATGTCCGTCCGTATGTCCGTCCGTATGTTTGAGGCTGATTGGTCAAGCTTCACGTGACACGTGACAATATGTTGTCACGTGTCACGTGACAACATATTGTTGCTGATTGTTGCGGATGCAACCAGTTACACTTTCAAAGGCACCACTCTCTTCACACTGGGTGTGATTTTTTAATCAACACACAGACGTAAAGGATGTTCAATGGCACTGATTTATGGGGGAAAAATGCAAAAGCGGAAAAATGGAGTTAGCTGGTCTCTGCTGGACAGCAACGTTATAATATTTGACACACAAATCACTTGAAAGCCTATCTGATCAGATAGTCTATATCCCTTTCCATTCTATGCCATGCTGCTAATGTATCCAATAATCCCATCTCTTTATAACCAGAAAAGGACATTTCAGGGTCCGTAATTGTCTTTTGTTTTGTGAGAGCATGTCATAATTAGTAGAATGGTTACACACCAATTAAATAAAAAAGGCAACACATTCAACCAAAGAACTGTTCAAACCCTGTCGTCTCTGTGATTAACACATTAATCTCTACAAATCCTCTTGAAAACATGACTGAATTGCACTTTCATTAAACGTGCATTATGAATAAAATAATTGAAACGATTATGAATACTACTATCATCATTGTTATGATAACCAAGTTAAATATGTTCTCTCTACCCCATCAGATAATTGTGTAAACTTCTCATCAGAAAATGGTTTCAACAAATGGGCTAACCAGACCAACACCACCTCTGCTGCCACTGAATTCTGGGAGTATGTTTATAAGGGATGATTATAGATAGTCTACTATTAACACACGTAACCACCTTGCATTCTGTTCCTGCTCCTTAAATCCTCTGCACTACAGGCCGCCAGGGTTGCACACTGTGATATAATAGAGCTGTAATGTTTATATTGCAACATTACTAAATAAGAAAAGTAACTTTTACTTAGGCTACCGTGTGCTTCTATTAGAAATTAACACTGTATACAACCAACATGCACTTTCATTTGGAGGATTGTTGAAGAGTATACATTTGTCACTGACAAATTACTTAAAAGTGGTGAAATTGCCTTCCTTTGAATATTCAGTTATCACACACACTGACATTGATGGAAGCAGTAGAGGCTTTCATAATCTATCCGCCATTTCAGCCAGACACTAAAATAAATGCATCCCTTCTTTGTACAATCTGTCTTTCTGTCCAGGCGACGAGTGCTGGCTATCTCAGGAGGTATTGAAGAGGTGGGCAGCATCAGATGGGAGATTTTGTTATGCCTCATTGCTATGTGGATAATCTGCTACTTTTGTATATGGAAAGGAGTCAGGTCAACTGGAAAGGTATTTGTGCACAAAATAAATACAATACTGATAGTCATTCTACCACTGCAGTATAGAGGGTATGCGTGTGACATCATCATCAAACCCGGAAGTTATGCAGGAATGCCTACTGAGTGTCAAAAAAATACTTTCTGGCCTTGACAGCCCATGCATCCAAACAGAAAAGTCATATCTGACAGCTGATTGCATTAAACAACATTAAACAATGTTAAACTCACTTTGCATGTTGCTTTGCCAATCGCTTTGCCACTCGATGTGCCATTCACTTTAAGCATGCGCATACCCTCTATTCACTATTAAAATGTAGATTGACACAACTGTAGATTACTTTGTTGCTTGTGCTCTTTCGTTTCCTTTTCTTTTGTGACAATTCATTTCAATATTAATAAGGTGGGCATAATAAGCTTTGGCTTCAGCTTGTTGACAAGCTTATTGTCAACAATTTATCTTGTTGACAATATTCTGTATGTTCAACAGTTTTTCTTAAATCATGACCGAAAACAAACTAACTAACTAAACTAAACTGATGCAATAATAACAACCCATCATTTCCAGGTGGTATATTTCACTGCTACCTTCCCCTATGCAATGTTACTGATTCTTCTGATCCGTGGACTCACTCTGCCAGGGGCTCTACAAGGCATTGTGTACTACCTCCTTCCTGAACCCTCACATCTCACCAACCCACAGGTATCAGATTATGATATAAAAATGTAAGCCTGAATACAATAAATTCAAACATTATAGGCTGATTTCAGTCCGTGAGAGGTGAACTGAATGGCTTCATGCATGCGTCTCTCATTGCTACTTTTGTCAGAACAGGTGTGGATGGAAGCTGTTGCCCAGATCTTCTTCTCTTACAGCATAGGGGTGGGTTCCTTAACTGTTCTAGGGAGCTACAACATGTACGACAACAACTGCTACAGGCGAGTCTCTTCAAAATGGATTGTGTGTGAAGTTGCGTTGGTTACTTGTTATCCATAGCAATAAGAAAAATGGGTGGCCGTGAACACATAATATATATCCATAGCTGTATCTATACTGGTCCATAATAACTAGGCCTACTTGTTGTAAAAGCTGTTCGTCACCTTCTTAAACTAATGGCCGAAGTAATTCTTTTAAGTATTTCAGGGGAAAAAAAACTGATCCAAAACAAAACTATATGATATTTCTTAATCATTTCACCCAAAACGTTTATAACAAATTATGACTATTATTAACATAAAAATAACACTGTCTATCAGTTATGTAACATAAGAGATTGAAATAGGTTTAAATAGGATTAAACCTGACTTAGGCCAAATGATTTACTGATTTACTCCAGACTTAGACCATTTTTTGGGCCTAAGTCACAAAACCATGTGACTTAGGCCAAAGAAAGTGTCTATTTTGGCCGATAGGCCATTTTACTAAAAGGGGAGGGAACAGCATGATCCTTTTCAATTAGGAGATAGATTTTACCAGAGGTGGCCAGTGTCATGAGGAGCTGACTTAGGCAAAAATATATGTTTTCTCAAAAATGACGTGGGCTATTAGTTTAAGAAGGTGACGAAACGTAAGATATTCAGAATGCAGCTGTTTTTAATTATTGTGAGGTCAAATCTGAAGCTAAAGACTATGATTTTTATTATGTTTTGCAGAGACTGCCTATACCTGTGTTTGCTGAACAGTGCCACAAGCATAGTAGCTGGATTTGCCGTCTTCTCAGTGCTGGGATTCATGGCTCACGAGCAGGGTGTTCCCATTGATGAAGTGGCAGAGTCAGGTACTGAGACAAGTCACAATGTCTTATGTCTAGACTACGTAAATATATAAAGATGATGAATCCATTCCATTCTGAAGTCATACAGACAAGCAACGGCTCAGCAAGGAGATGATTTGGTAGAATTCACACGAGGAGTCACTGGCAGCCAATGGTTTAAAGTAACTAAGTACATTTACTCAAGTACTGTACTTAAGTACAATTTTGAGGTAATTTTACTTTACTGGAGTATTTCCAATTGTCTATACTACTTCTACTCCACTACATCTCAGAGGCAAATACTGTACTTTTACTCCACTGCAATTATTTGAAAACTTTAGTTACTAGTTACTTTGCAGATATAAATTACTACATTATAAAACATACATTTACCACTTTAACCCTATCTTATACCTAGGCCATTTGAAAATAGCAAGCTTTGAGCTTGTAGATCTGCTATTTTCAAACATTTTTGTACTTTTACTGTTAGTACTGTACTTTGAGTACATTTTCATACAAATACTTTTGTACTTTTACTCAAGTAAATTTTGAATTCCGGACTTTTACTTAAAACAGAGTACTTCTACATTGCAGTATTGATACTTTTACTTAAGTAAAACATTTGAGTACTTTTTCCACCACTGCTGGCAGCCCTGTTGCATCAGGCCTTGGCTGTGGCTCAGACTCATACACCGGCTCATGGTTGGATAACATTGAGCAATGACAAATGGTAATGATCTACAGTGTTGTGGTTCTGTTTTCAGGTCCAGGTCTGGCCTTCATTGCATACCCTCAGGCAATAGCCATGATGCCCCTACCTCAGCTATGGGCTGTCTGTTTCTTTTTCATGATCATTCTCTTGGGTCTGGATACACAGGTGATATACAAATGGAAGACTACATTTGAACCTTAGTTGCAAGGCTCTAAGAATAGAAATATTGATTGTTTCATTTGTTGGTCATTTGGGCTCACGTCGTTGTCACTTAGCCTAGCTATGTGTGGATTCTACTGGTGTGGCTTTGGCGCTTTGTTCTACCCTGGGGCGGCAGTGGCTCAGGGGTAGAGTGGCCGGGTAGAGGGAACTGGAAAACCGCAAGGTTCCCAGTTCGATCCCGGGCTGGGGCGCTCTCCTAGAGTTAGTGCCGAAGTGTCCTTGAGCAAGACGCTGAACCCCTAATTGCTCCCGATGAGCAGGTTGGTGCCTTGCATGGTTTCATCCGCCATCGGTGTATGAATGTGTGTGTGAATGGGTTAATGGCACAATCAATGTAAAGTGCTTCGGATAGAAGCGCTATATAAATGCACCATTTACCATTTACCATTTACCCCTTTACCTTATTGGCCAATTTCAACTGCTTTTAAAAACAATCAAATAACCATATAGCGCCTTTAGCCTCTTTGAGTCTTGTTTTTTATTAATCTTGATGAAATATTACCCCAAATAAAAACATACATGAGAGTCCCACTAGACCTGTGAAGTAATTGCTCGCCTTGTCTGAGTTGTCAGATAAATCTATGTCATGATGAGTGGACCAACCAGAAGCATCTTGCATTTCTGTGCCCAATGCAATACATGACAAACTGTGTCACTCCCTTCAAGTCAAGTACGAAGCAGTTGGTTTGCTACTGATGGTTTATTCAAGCACCTTTCTGGCTTAAATGCCCCAACGTCAAACTGTGTAAACATACAAAAAATAAACAACGATAAGGATAACAAACATGTAACGGACATAAAACATTAGGAAAGAAAAAATGCACTTAAGAAATTAAATTACCTCATTGACTGCATAATATCAAATGAAGAGAATGAGCCTTCAGGTAGCCCAAAACAAACAACTGAAACAAAACAAACAATCAATTAAACTCATGATAAAACATGACAAACAACTCATTGACAAAACATAAACGTGTGACATAAAACAGAAATAAAACAAACCTTGGTTCAGCAGCGACCATGCTGTCTACAAACATTCCTACGCTCGCACGGTGAGTATCACTCTGAGCAGTGAATGCGCTTCCTAACCAGGAAGCCCATATATGGGGAGCCGCCGGAAGCTGTCACAACATAGCATCCGGACAGTTTGTCAAAATAAAATAAAAACTTTGAGAACACAAAATAATTACAAAAATAATAAATTAGCAGCAGTTACAAACTGACTACAATATTTTGGCTATTAATGGTGAAATCTATAAACCATGGCATACAGTAGAAGGACCATGTCAACCCAGCACCCTTCAAACCTTCATAACTTTCACCTCTATTTGGTACTTGTGTGACAAACCCAAGATCAAATATGTGGGTGTTTGGGTTAGTCCATCTAAAGCCTGATGATGCAATGTGTTGTGAGTTTCAGGCATTAAAGTACACAAGTATACCCATTTCATAGAGTCATTAAAGTTATTCACTCTCATTCTCATTGTGTTTTCTTTAGTTTGTTGCAATGGAGGTGGTGATGACATCCATTACAGACATGTTTCCCACAGTGCTGCGTAGGACAGGGCGACGGGAGATCTTCCTTCTCATATTCTGCATTGTCTGCTTCTTCTCCCAGATTCTCATGGTCACTGAGGTCAGTATTTCTTTTCTTTTTTCGTCTTCATATGCATAAAGGCCTATCGGCATATCTTGGCGGGTAACAAGCTAACAATTCCTGCCTGTTGCCAAGTAGGCATCATAGTAGCAAAGTGACCACCACAAAAAAAAAAACTAAAATAATTGTTAAGATGCCATTGGCAATATTGAGACATAAAATGTTCTCAAATGTGGGGTAGAGAGGTTCATAATAGAAGCAACATTAAAAGCTTGCACCGTGGGTGACCACTAATTCTTCCCAAAGGTCAGAAATGCTGACACCAAAAGAAATTAAAGTTAAGCTCAGATTCTCAACGACACCCTGGGAAAACATTGTTTAAATATCTAGGTTAGGTTCAGATGTGACCTATTGTTTGAACACCAAACAACAGAAAATAGACTTTGTTGCAAACTGCAATCACACCTCATGTATCTTGCCACCAGGGGGGGATGTATGTGTTCCAGCTATTTGACTACTATGCCTGCAATGGAGCCTGCCTTCTCTTTCTTGCTGTGTTTGAGTCCCTGGCATTGGGCTGGATATTTGGTGGGTATTCTATTTCAGAAATAATACAAAGTAATTCACAAGCAATCGCAGTGTGCAAACATTTCAACAGCTAACATCTGTCCATAACCCTGTACCAAATTCTGAATCAGGAGCAGATCGTATGTGTGGTATCATACATGACATGACGGGCGTGCGCCCCAATCCCATGTTCAAACTCTGCTGGCTCTATCTCACCCCCATGGTCTCACTGGTGAGTTGAAGCAACATTATCTGTAGCAGTGGTTCACAACTGTGGTCCTGGTGACAAAGACTTTATCCACATTCAGATAATTGTATTCACCAATAGCCTGCTCTTTTTATTTTCTTGCTTGGAAATGCCCCATATCCATAGTTTAAGCCACAAAATGGAGCAATCTAATTGACAATTCACAGCATTTGAATTTAAATTCCAAGTAAAGTCAGACAACTGTCTTGAAAACAATTATATCCATAACATTTATAGGCACAAAAGCTTTTTGTTTCCTTTCTCCCCTCAGCTCTGTTTCATATGTTCCTTAGTGGAGTACCAGCCCCTAACTTTCAACCGTTGGTACATCTATCCAGTATGGGCCTACATTATGGGCTGGCTGTTTGCGCTCTCCTCCATTGTACTTATACCAGGGTGGGCACTGATGAAACTGGCCACTGGGCCAGGGACCCTCCGCCAGGTGAGAGTACAGAAGGTAGTAACATTTTGGAATAATTAATTTGAGAGATATACTGTGGCTCTCGTAACAGGGGATTATGTTTTGTAGGTGTAAATGTGGTGCTTGGTATATCTTGAATGATTAACATTGTACCCATGCAGTCGCCACACTGATTCAACTCAGCAACATTACCATTTTGTCTTATTTGTGCCTACCCTGCTAACTAAAGTCTTCAGAATTAATGTGATATGGTGATGAGGGCCTCAAGAAGATAATGGTATGCCTATAGCTACCAAGGAAAAACAAAATCTGCCACTGCTCATCTCATATCAACAGCAATTTCGTGGTAAATCCTATCGCTACAACTAATAGAAAACAAACTGTTCACAAACATCAGCAACTGTCAGTTTTGATACTCTTTAAAGGGAAAATCATTCTGGCATTCTGCTATTCCAGTGATATTGGCCAGCTATGGCAGCTAACTTAATATTTACAAACAGACAACATGTCTCCCTATAAGACGGAAATCAATTAAAGCATGATTTGAATGTTGTATTATTTTAGCTAAGCCTGCAGTATGAAAATATACTTGCAGACTTAAAACTAAAGCACAGATTGAGTTGAAAAGTCGACCTCCAGTCCCTCAAGGAAAGATTGATATTATTCGAACAAAAGTCATAAATCCATCCATATTAGCCACATAATGTTTCGCAATTATTCAGGTAAGTTTGTTCATGTTTTAATGACTTTGGAATGAATGTAACTTCTCCAAATGTGAAATTTCATGGAATAATGGGTAACTATTTCTCTCAACTCATTAGCGCCTCCATTTGTTATGTGAGCCAGCCGACCTGCTGACCCAGAAGACAAATGCTCTGCTGCACCACATGACCTCAGAAGCAGAGATGGAAGCGAGAGATGGAAAGGGATAAGCTAATGAAAGTATTGGGAATCCTGTGTGTACATTTTTGAGCAGAGAAATTGCCAGTCATGTACTGTTACTTGACTATCAGCAACTGATTGTCATCTGTTAGGCCTATTGCTAACAATCAAGTAATTCATCAATTAATTAGAAAACTTACAACTTTATTTAGAGAAGTGTTCCATCAAATCCATACTTGTCAGGCCTTATTATGAGAATGTTTGATCATATTTGATAAAGGGAGCATACATTCAGTACAGAAGAAACACTGACTGTAGACTTACTGTTGCCATCATGTTATTAGGTGACAAGCCAGTACCATTTTCTTGACAGATAGGCCTATTACGTAAATGTCAAGAGAAAAACTGGAACCCTCTGATGATTCAGGAACTGGACTGTGTGAACTGAACATACCTGTATGACTTCAAATAATGCCTACTATTCCACAATGTGCTTGTGTATTCTCAACTTAATGAGTCAAAAATATTTCACTGAATTTATGCGTCTGATCTGATGGAAATGATGGCTAATTCACTCACTCACACCCCCCCCCCCCCCTGCATTGGATTGGACAAGAAGCGATATTGAGGCCATGATTTACTATGCTATCTATCTCTTGTGCATGATATGCATTTCTTCCCTCGTTTGTGTGTAATTTGTGCGCACATTATATACACTTCATGGACTACAGGGAATCAGAGTACAATTTGGAGTCTGGGAAACGGCTACATCCAAGGAAGTGGCCAATTGAGGGTGCGGTTGGGGTGGGCAGTGAGAGAGCAGGGGAGGGTGTGTGTGTGTCTGGAAGTTGGAAAAGTGGGTATTCGCCAAGGTGTGGTGAGAGTGCATGAGAGGCAGGCAGATAGGTGAGGGTGGATTGTACATTGTGCACTCAAATTAACAAAATGAGGGAATGAATTAACCAAAATGAGGTAGCAAAATGTATAATGTGTGCATGAGATAGCATTTCTGGGGATCAATGTAGTAAATTGTGCCCTCAATAAAACAAAGTTTCCATAGAGTAGGCTACTATTTGTGGAGGACAGGAAATTTATTCAACAGGAAGGGGGGGGGGAGAAAACGTTTTTATTTGCTTATCAGCTTTTTGATGGAAAAAGGTCTTACTTACTATTTTTTAAAGGGACCGGGGAGGCAAGGCAACTAGGTAATGGCAGGATTCAAACCTACACCAGTGATTCTGGAGGCACATAGACATGTTGTATCATAAACCGAGAGATAGGAAATGCATGCACAATCATTATACAAACAATTTTATTATTTAGAAATCTGAATTGTTGACCATGGTGCCTAAAAGATGTAAAGCACAAGAACATTAGAAAAAGAGAAAACAAATCATAAACATACATACTGTATATGCACAAAACCAACCGAATGTTAACATAAACCTACAGTATACTATTGTAATCTTTTTAAACGTACAGTACAAACTGGTTCATCTACAGATAAAACAGATGATGCCAATAACACCACTAGATGATGCCAATAACACCACTAATTTGAGGCTCTGTATAAATAACTCTAAACCATTGAGTTCAGTTTGTACAACAAAGCTTCCAAGAGGAAATATGGGGGGAAAACATAGTCAAAACAGTAAATGAAATTGTTTCCATTCCCATGAGATGCTTATGCACTTGGTAGCTTCACAGAGAAACAGTTTTGATTGAATTTAATGTGATATAATGTGATATTTCATGTCACCAATGTGCCTAGGTTGTGGAAAAGTTTTTTTTTTTTTTTTTTAAAGGCTCAGCTGAAAAGCATTTGCTCGGCGGCCTTGGCTGAAATACAGTGTAGCGCAGTCTGTTACTTTGTTTAAAGGTCCTCTCTGCGTCATTACGCACGCCGCTTTACCATTTTCCTTTGCCCTAGTGCCATACCTCTGGGAGCCAGACCAACCACAACTTCCACAGTATTGATCGGTGCCCTTATAGCTCACACAAAGAAAAGAAAAGGAGAAAAAAAACGTTCTTAGTTTGGGAGTGCTAGTCACAGAGTACGATACTAGAAACAAAGTGCACATTTTCAGTCTCTGAAATAGGACACATCACACATCTTTATTCTGACCACAACAACGGTCTGACAAGACCGTTATGAGCACCATCAGTTCAACAGCTGAAAAGGATGCAATGAGATATCTCAGAAGAGACTGTGAATGCCTTCTAAAAACACAGTCTCTGTATTTCTTGATCAGAGTTCTTTTGCTTACAAGTGCTTTCCTGAGTCCTCAGTGTTTTTCTACGCAGACTGGAATGGTGATATCAAATGACATGTGGGGATTAGGTTACACTGGACTGCTGCTTAGAGATAACCTTCTACACTTCCAACCCTTTTGTCCCATCAGGTAGAGTGACTGACTGCAATGGGAGTAGAGGTCTTAACGGGTCCACCCGTACCCAGAAACCTGAGACCCTACCCGAGACCCGAGCATATCCAGGTCCAAAATCTTGACTTGTGTCACGTGTATGGGTCAGACCAATTATAATTGCAGCGGGTCTCGGGTAAGCAAATCTTAAATTGATATACCCGTATGGTCCCGCAAGGCCCCGATCAGCTTTTTTTCATATTGAATTCTTTGATCTTCAGTTTTAAAATGAGACGTATTTAATTATTTCTATAAACAAAAGGTGCAATTCAACATAACAAATTAATTATTTTTGGAATTACATTGGCAGTACATCAGTGGTTACATTATAGCTCGTTTGCTATAGCCGATTATTTTTGAATCTCTTTCTGTGTCTGGTCCGGTCAGATAGGGCCTGCACCCATTAGGGTCCGTTAGGTCATGGGTCTGATTATCCTCGTGTCAGTTTCAGCACAGGTCTCTTTAAAAAAAAGATTTAAAACAAATAATAAAGAATTATGCATATGGGTTTTGGGTAACAAAGCATTCCATTTCGCGTTCCATTTCAGAACGGGTCCAACTTCGGTAAATTGCAGTCATAACAAACGAAAATGATGAAGAACGTGAAATAGAAACTGAAGCCATAAATAGTGTTTGTTTTCAGCTTCATCAGCCTGCATAGAAACGTTTGATGATCCTTAGGAAAACTGATCTCCATAACCACCAATAACGACTTTAAATCAAGCATACTAAAACAATAATTTTCACAACCCAAAAAAATGGTTTTCTGGTTAGGTACTGTAGTGGCTTTTAGGTATGGATTCCTTTGACAGGCACTAACAAACATCCCCACCAGTTGAACTGTCAGGTGGCACAATGGTGACTTTCTCTGATTGCTCCTTGTTGACCTTATGCTTCTCACCTTGCTCTGAGTGAGACATAGAATTGCTGCTATTGACTGAGCTATGCTCCTGCACAGGACACGTCTGTTTCAAGTTCAACAGTGGAGTGTGAAGTGGGAGGGAGGGAGCATCTTGATTCTGAGCAGCACATGCAAGGTTGGTATCTCCCACAGCACCAGAATCATCGCTATCTGAATCTCCTGAATGTGGGTTGGAGGAGTTCTGCTCACTGCGCAGGTCTGTTAGGCTGGGGTAGCTGCCGGATTGTGCCATAGCCTTGTGGACCTTCTCCCAGGCTTCATCGCCATCCAGGCTGCTGTTGGGAATATTCGCAGCCTGGCACAGTAGTCGGGTGTGCTGGCGCAGCTGAGCAATTTCATGCTCCGTGGCTTTACTCTGGCGGAGCAGCTCTCGAGTGCGCATGGTAATATCCAACAGGCCCGACTGGCTGAGGATTTCGATGGTGTTGAGGAAGCGGCGATGATGAGAATTTAAGAGGCTGTTCCATAATCCATAACCCTTCCTCGCTGCTATGATGGAAGACAAGTGGCTGTGCCGGCGCGAAATGAGGGAGGTGTCTAGACCGGAAATAGATTGGGAGTCCAGGCTGGAAGAAACTGCGGTAGGACCGAGGTGTGCGCAGCTATCACTGACTGAGACGGGACATGTGTCCGTTACCTCAGAAGAAAACGTTACAGAATCAGGCTCTCTGAGGTGTTTCTCAAGTAGGCTCTTTAAGGTAGACACGTTATGTCTCTGATCTTCGGTGCACATCCTCTTGCTCTGGCTCTGGGAGTCCTGGCTTGCCTTATCCGGTGGCTTTTTGGCAGGGTGTGGAGCGATACGAGGATAAGAGTTGAGGATGGGCAGATAGGTACCATTGCATTTCCTTCCAGTGCCATTGTTTTTCCGTGTCTGGGGTTTATGAAGTCCATCAGAGACAGGCAAGTTTGGGGTTGTGCTTGACTGTTGGAGTAGGATCACGTGGGGGGCAGTATTGGTACTGGTATCACCTCCACCATTCCCCCAGATCAGCTTAGTCTGAATGTGATCACCTCCATCCTGGATCATCTCCGGCTAGAGGAAGAAAGAAAGAAAGAAATAGAGGTTGATGAAAAGGTAATGATGGTAAAAGGAGGCAAGAAAGAGGAGCCAAATCCAATGAAGGTAAGGAGGGATCATACTACATTATATTTGAAGCATTTAGGCTGTTGGAATCCAGAGTGACTTACAACAAGTGCTATCAAAGGATGTGCCTCAGTTCCTAGTACACCAAGATGCTGTCGGGTCAAAGACTCAGGTCAAAGACTCAACAATAATCTAAAAATTATCTATGATCCTTGAAGATGATTGAATAAATTGTCTTGAAAGAAAAAGTAGAGGAGAATGTGATGACAACTGAATTCGTAATACGGTAGCTCAAAGTCTCAAGCATTTGCAAAATGTAACCCACAGAGTATCACCTTCGCATATGAAAACAATTACTGCTCTCCTCCCTAGAGATTTGGACTTGGCCAGGGTAATGAAAAACACAACCCTGTGCTCTGTCACATTTGGATGTGAAAATGTCAACATTCCTTCTAAATGTTCTAACAGCTTCAAAGTGGTTCAGCGGTCCGTTCCAAGCTTTGGATCCAAGGATTGCATTCTATTTTTGGTTACACCATATGTGTTTACATACTACATATATTACGTATTCAAACAATGTAAATCACTAAATGGTCTCATTTGTTATTCATTTTATAAGAGGGAGCTTACCAACACCACACACAATCTCCAACAGACACAATTAGCTAAGTGTTTTGATTGATGTACTTTATTTAGTAAGACATGGGAAACAGTACCTGGAAGTACAATTCACAATACAAGAATATGTTCAAACAATGTTAATCACTAACGTTCTCATTTGTTTTTTTTGTTCTCATTGCAAGATAGTATCCTTTTAAATCAAAATATCAAAATACAAACTATAATCTCGCGATTACATGTTGACTGATAGTTATAACATTTATGACATACAAAAGAGAACATTACGTGATTTAAATTGTTTGAATATGTAATATAATGACATAATATTACATATTACAATATTAATATTAATAAACTATGTAACTACGTTACATATGGCCAGACATAACTAATATATGTATGAAAAGGCCATTAGTATCCATTGTACATTTCCTAGCAAGAACAGGCTCATTATTATTGGGGTATGCCTTGTGGCGGAGATCTGTGCTCCACTGAGCGCACCTTTCTAGTGTTTAAAAGACATATATATATCATAAGGAGACTAGGAGAGCAGCTCACTTTTATCGAATATACCGGCATGAGCAACATTTGGTTTACAGCCCATCCCTATTCTAATCTATACATTCTTAAAAACTGCCCCTCCATACATTAACAGTATCGTACCTGCTTGACCACCATGTTCTTCAGGACGTAGATGGGTCTGACCTCGCTGCTCCCTGGCATCAGGATGGGATTCGCCTTCTCAGTCCTGTCTTGGCCCCGTCCTGGGCTCTGTCCTGGGCGTGGAGCTTGTCCATGGCCACTGGCCCTGGGTTGGCTCACAATGTTGTGCTGGTCCTCAACATCTGCCTGCTGCCAGTCCGAGCCATTGTCTGGAGAGGAGAAACAACGGGACATTTGTTTTCAAATTTGTTTTCTTGGTCCAAGGCACATCAAAGGGCCAGCCAAAATCTCAAGGCACATCTGTATTTATATCAGGGCAAAATAGCCTCTATAACATATTATATATACTCTCATATCCACACTTATGACTTTGTAAAAACAATTGTTTTGATTTGTTGACTAATGCCAAATCAGGTTCAAGTTGGAGTATACCATTCTCCACATATTATTATTGACAAATCTAGAGCTATACTATGATGACTTACATCCAGGCCAAGTATGTGGATAAAATGGTATTAAGGTGTTCAGTAAAATATGGGGAAATTAACACATACAAATTATCACATAAAAAATAGAGGGGATAAAAGGCCTATAATGGTAATGTTTCACACAATCGTGGTTAAACTAGCACTGACAATGTTGCTGTGTAGTTGTGCCCATACTCTATTAGCCTATAATGTGTGGTATGAATGGTGTGAAAGGTGTATGAATAAGAAAATAAAGCATCATGCATGCTCTGCAGACTTTTTATGGCTAAAGGTATTGTACAATGTTTTCGATAGTATTTAGTTTTCACTGTAATGCAACCAACCTCACACACCATGTGCAAACTTGTACATGCAACATACCTGGCAAATTAAATAATGTAAATATTAATGATACATTTCAGATGGTTCAGTGTGTAGAGAGGACAGAGTGAGGGGACACATGCGTGACACAAGTCAGGGCAAGGGTTGGATTTGAACCTCGCACTCACAAGGAGGTCTACAACACCAGATACCACAAAGAATAAATAATTAGAAAAAAGAAAAGAAAAATCTCATTCACCAGAGTAACCAGAATCTTTCTCTGAACTGCAGCGGGAGCCCCGTCCACTGGAGTCATCTGTGTCTTCACGTAAGGCCAGCAAAGCAGCGCTGTTGCTCTTATCCTTAGCATTCTTGCTTGATGTGCGCAGGTCTTCTTTAGGCATGCTGAGGCCTATTGGGACATGGCATAATTCATACAATTATATAACATTTAATCTGGCCAAACAATTCCAGAAGATTATGTGAGTACCTTTCCCCGTAAATGTTAGATCCACAGAATTTGTCTTCTAAATAATGAAGGAAATGTTGTATTGTGTTTTTTTTTTTCATAGTTTGGGAACTAGAACTAGTTTTGTTCAAACTACAGTGAACTCCATGAGTACTCGGACAGTACATGGTCACTTGGCCCCTTCATAGGATGTAAAATGAGATCGTAAGGGGCAACTGGCAGTATGAGATTCATTCACATTACAGACATACGGTACGCAAATAAATCACAAAAGCATTTGGACAGGTTAAGATGATATCCAGTAAGTTATTTTGCAAAATGACCTGCTTCTAAAACAGTTTTCACAGAAGAATGGCAGAAGAAATTGCAACTGCTGCACTCTCTATTATTCCCACACAGTGCTTGTCCTAGCAGCTACTGTATGCATTTCAAATGTAGCCTGTATTCCAAAAAGATGAGAGGGCAAAAGTTAAGACAGCTATTTATAAACTATTCTTCTGAGACACATACATAGATACAGCCGAGAAGCCAAGGAATGCCCACAAACCATCACAGGCATGGCTGCCATGGGAGACAACCAAGCATGGTTATATATACACTACTTCTGTAGGCTATTAGCAGGGTTGCATTGCTCATGGGACGGCCTTGCACGGCGTGCAAGAACCTATTTGAACAGGAGCACGCGCAGGCACATGCATAGATTTAAAACAACTTTAAATTCACACCTCAACAAAGTTTACACAGGCTCCCGACTCACACCGGGTGAATTAACATAGGAATGAGCCTAGATGCATATCAATTGGCCATTGTGTGACCTGTAGTGTAGTGTAACGACGGGTCGCCGTTACTATAACTAATTCATATTCAAACACAGCTGAATAGGTATTGTATATGTAAAGAAAGACACAGATTGTAACAAATGCATTTATTGAAGTTATGGGGGGTGGGGGCAGTGAGTTTCACTCTGAAGGTGCGGAGGTACTGATGTCATCATACACCTATGAAAGAACAGAAAGGCCACATTAGTAGAACTCCACAGTAGTAGCATATTTTGAAATTGACAACCATAATGGGAATGGGAATCTCTGATGTCTAAACTTACCTCTGTCTGTTCTCCCCCCTTCCCAGTGTGGTGTTCGGGCCAAAGAGTTCCCTCCGGCAACACATACCCTATTTATTAGTTCCGGGGAGGTGATACCAAGTGGGAAGTGGAGAGAGGGGAGATCGGCATCCACTGTAATTAATTGAACCATGTTTATGGGGTGGGTATATTTAGAAGGCTCAGTGGGAATTGTAAATATGTATTGAGGGTGCATATACAGTAGTCTAATGTTTTAAGGAAAATTGTATTGTATGTTTATATGTGTGGGAATATTTTGGAGGTACCTGGGGAATGGTAGGAGCTAGCCAGGTAATAGGGACCCACCTATAAAAGGCAGTCAGTATGGTATGTGAGATGAGCTGACAGGTTGTGCCCAATACTTGTCAGTGAAATTGTAAAAAAAAAAAGATGAAAAATAAAGACTTTGATTAAAGGTCGCTACTGGACTGGTCTCCACTGATTTGCTGCCTTGGCCGCTCGAGCAATCTTACATGTAGGTCTTAAGCGACGTGCGCGTGACGTCATTAAAATAGAGTGCAACCACGTTCCAATTCAGCAATGCAACACTGGCTATTAGCATCAAATTCTTAATTTTAATTACACAGGAAAACATGTAAACATCTAAAAGTTGTATCGTTGTTCCTTAAGAAATGCTGTTTGGGAGAGTGTCAGTTTAGCTAATTGCTGTGATCTTAATATTGAGCTCATTTAATTACTCTATATCATATCACTGCATTTCCTTGAGTTTGTTTCTTAGGGCGGAAGACCCCACACTTTGCAATATGAAAGGTTGTTGTTGTGTTATTAAGACTTGACAATAGAAAACAAACACAACAACAAGGAAATGTGCAGGGGAGTAGATGGAATACAAACAGCTCCCCAGTTACATAATTCCTATTTACTTCATTATGTAACCAAAATATTACATCATACCATCTGACTATGAGTTGGCAATACTACAAAGCAATCAAATGTGTGGTGGGGTGCATACAAATGTTTTCCCAGTTACATCATTTCTATTTAGGTAATTATGTAACCAGGAAGAGTATCATATCATATGACTATGGTGCCATCCGATCTCATGGTAGTGATTTGATGACTCCAGATAGTTCCTATGTCCCATTAGCCTCCCATACCATGCCTGTCAAAAACATATTAACTACTTAATAAGCCCTATTTTCAAAACGTTTAAAAAATGTTTCACAATGTCTTAGCTGCTGTAGCTTGGAGTTCTGCTATTTTCTTTTGAAACGTTTCCCCTATAATGACATTGCCCAAGATAAGGACACCACAGGGGCTTATGTGGTTAATAAGCTAACTCACTGCTTCCATATTTACCAAATCTAAATAGTCTTCCAGCCAAACAACTGTGAAACAGGACAAGTCAGTAAACAGTTGAACTTGGAAGAATATACGTACATGTTTTCAGGGATTTTGACCTAGCCTACAGATATCACAGGGCAAAAAGGAAATGTAAATATGTAAAATTCCATATAGTATTTGAGATTAATAATAGGATTGATTAAACAATTATATGGCTATCTATCTATCTATCTATCTATCTATCTATCTATCTATCTATCTATCTATCTATTATATAAATCTATATATTATATCTATCTATCTATCTATATCTATATCTATATCTATATCTATATCTATATAATCTTTATTTTTTCCCCCAAATATATATTCTGTAGACAAGTTAAATGTAAGGAAACATTTTATTTATAGTGCTGAACAAAATGCCATGGCCTCTCTGCATATTTGTGGTTAACTGCACACATTCATTCTCACACACCACATGACTCCTCCTTCCGCCTCTCAATGGCCAACACCAGGTCACGTCAGGACCACTTCTTTTCTTTTCGCAGATGAGTGAGGCTGGGACCGAGGCTACGTCAGGACACGAACCAACATATAGCTACAACAACTGTGCAGTGTTGCCATGTCCTGGGGTGACCTGGTGTCGGTCTTAAGTTAGGCCCATTACGAACCTCTCCCTCCGGAACTGTATAGCGGAGGGTTCGTACGGGGCTAGTGGGCCATTGAGAGGCGGGAGGAGGTCACGTCAGGACACAAACCAACATATAGCTACAACAACAATTGTGCAGTGTTGCCATGTCCGCTTATTATAAGCGACTTTGGGCTTGTTTTTATATAAAGTTGCTTGATAATAATATTGGTAGTAGCGGGTTGCGATTAATATATATTTAATGTATATAATATAAATATATAGAGACACCATACAAGATTTTGTGGATTTGAAAATAATAAACGTGTCCACTTTTTCCCAGGAATTTTCTTTGACAATAGCAGATCTACAAGCTCACAATGTGAGCTTGTAGATCTGCTATTTTTGAATAGCCAAAGAAATCTTAAAATGACACACATGCGTTCCCTTCCCGGCCGTATGATAATAACATGAGCGACACGGTATTCAAAGCAGCATGAAGGGGGGTTTCATAGGCGGAGTGGCAGCAGCAGCAGCAGAGTGCATTTCAGGTCATCCATACCGCGCAGACGTAGAGCACACAGACGGGGGTTATTGCGGGACACGCTGCGTCTCTAAACAGCGTTGCCAGATTGTGCGAGAGAAATAAGCAACCAGGTCTAGGAAAACAAGCCCAAAAGAAGCGACTAGGGCACTTAGGCCATACATTGAAAATAGCCGATCTACAAGTCGATCTGTGAGCTTGTAGATCTGCTATTTTCAAATAAATCTTGGGGGGAAATGTAGAATATGTTTGAAACATTTTAAGATCACAAATGTTATATAACACATTTTCAAGTGTGTGTGTGTGTGTGTGTGTGTGTGTGTGTGTGTGTGTGTGTGTGTGTGTGTGTGTGTGTGTGTGTGTGTGTGTGGGGGGGGGGGGTTTAGTTTACAAGCAACTTTGGAGAAAAACAAGCCCAAAGTCGCTTATAATAAGTGGACATGGCAACACTGCTGTAAACTGTCCTGGGCTGATCTCTCTTTCTCTCTCTCTCTCTCTCTCTCTCTCACACACACACACACACACACACACACACACACACACACACACACACACACACACACACACACACACACACACACACACACACACCCCTCTCTCTCTCTCTCTTACACGCACGCCCGCGCGCACACACACACACACACACACACGCACGCACGCACGCACGCACGCACGCACACACACACACACACACACACACACACACACACACACACACACACACACACACACACACACACACACACACACACACACACACACACCACAACTGTCCACCGTGGCTGTTATAACCATGTTGTAAGTAACACAACACAAAGCTGCCAAAATGGCTTCACCCCCCCCCCCTTCCCTTCCCCCCCTGCTCAGCTAAACATTACAGGCATCAGCCTGTATTCCCGGATTCACTCACTGTCCCATCCGAGCCTACCAACACAAGAATGCTAACAAACAACTCACCAAAAAGTAAGCCATTTAGTTCAAACTTCAACCAACACGGTAAAATGAAGGGACTGTACGGTTTTGATGTTTCAACAAGGCCTTCTTTATCGTAGCCCTGAAACATGACTGTCATAATATATTATATTATATGATATGACAGTCAGGGATGAACTTCTACCTGGTGTTTGCACTTTCTCCCTTTTGGCCCGTACATCTACATAAAGGTTCAGATATCAAATATAAAGTGCTGACCGAAATGGCCACGGATGTTATATGTATGTACGGCCCCTTAGAAGTACCCGTATCTTCCGTATTGTTCGATAAAAAGCATTATAATCCGATCGGTGGACATTGTCTCCGTATTTCCCATACGCTTGCAACTGTGCGACCCTATTGGTTGGGAGGTGTACTGCACCCTGACTCTGATACATTATAACTCTGAGAAAATGACCGATCGGATTAAAATGCCTTTTATTGAACAATACGGAATATATGGGTACTTCTGAGGGCCCGTACATAATTCTAACATCCGTGGCCATGGGGTAAGCACTTTATATTTGAAATCTGAACGTTTATGTTGATGTACGGGCCGTAAATGGAGAAAGTGCAAACACCAAGTTGAAGTTCATCCATGATGGTCGTGGCAGACGACCGTCGTGTGATCCATGGCCTTCTTTATTGTAAACAAATAGGTGGGATGATCGAGTGCCAATGATGCAGACAAAGGCAGATATTAGACTCTTGCTCTTGTAATACAGTGGTTGTCACACACACTGTGCCACTTATTATGTAACCATAAGCACATAACTTCAAGTCCAGCCTTTTATGTCACACTTCTCACTTTGCATCGGAAACAGTAAAATAGCAACTGTCACACTGTCATAATAATGGACATTATCGTTGGTAGAAATTAATGCATGGTTGCTGAGAATACTATAAAAAAAACAACGTGCAAGTTATCTAAAATGTGGAAGCATGAACTAATAAGCTAAATTAAATGCAAAATGGTCATAGCATGCATGCAGTTCATCCCCAACTGTTACATTTGAACTGTATTAGCCTTGGATCAAGACTATATCATAGATGTATTTTATCGATTTTTACATTTTTATATATAGATACGAAAGTAAAAGCCAGACTCGATCAAATACATTTAATGATAGTCCTAGATAGATCCAAGGCTACTACTGTATTAGAAAGACACATGAAGAAAAAATAAACTTACCCCCAAGTGTAATACCTCAAACCTAAAAAAATATTTCCAAGGAAGGGTCTCTGGACCACTCTGGCAGGTTGTGGGACAACAGACATCGGGGTTAGACAAGGACAACTGAAGGGCCACCTAAGAGTCTCTATTATATCTCTCCCACACCAGTGTCTGAGTGTCAAGCGCGACCTGCATCAAGCTATGGTCAGTGTTGCCAGATTTTGTGAGAGAAATAAGCAACCAGAACCGAATAGAACAGTGGTTCTCAAACTTTTTCGTGCCAAGGACCCCCGGCCAAATAGACACTTATTAGACCACGGACCCCCATTTGAAAAGATAAGCCAGGGACCCCCATAAGAGAAGATTTTTTACAGCTCTAGCAGTGATATCAACCATTTTAATTTCAAGGACCCCCAGTTTGACATGCATTAGGCTACGGACCCCCATTTAATGGCATGTAGTCTCTGGGACCCCAATTCATATTGTAAAATCAATGTTAATTTAACTCTGACAGTGTACAAATGGAACCAAATTGACCCGTTAGCGTCCATTTGGTTAAATTTGTACACTCTCAGAGTGTTCAGTTAGACCCAGAAGTCCATTTGGTCCCTGTCCATCATTTAGCTGGGGACCCCCTGGAACCCCCTCAAGTACCCCTGGGGGTCCTCGGACCCCACTTTGAGAACCAATGGTATAGAACTGCATATAACTGTACTTTTTTTTTTTTGCAAACTGCTCAATAAAGTATGTATTCAATCAATCAAAACCAGGTCTAGGAAAACAAGCCCATAAGCGAAAATATTTGAAAATAGACGATCTACAAGCTCGCGACGCGTTGTGAGCTTGCAGATCGGCTTTTTTTTTTAAATGATTAATTTCTTTGGTGGGAAAAAAAATGTTGATTTTTCAATATTTGAACAAAACAAATCTATGGCATAAAATATTTTCAGACTGGTGTTCGCTGCTGGGTCCTTGACTTGAACATGTTTGAGAAACACTGGTTTAAACATTAGGAAACAAGCCCAAATAAGCAACTACACTTTAGAAACAAGCCCCAAACCACCAATATTTGCAAGCAACTTCACAGGAAAAACAAGCCCAAAGTCGCTTATAATAAGCAGACATGGCAATACATTAAGTCTGACGAACGTAGGCATTTGACTTCCGGTTGATTTAAAAATAAAGGCAAATGTTGACAAATTTCATGTTTAAATATTTTTTTTATTAATAACAAACGTTAAATGAAAGCAATTGTGTTGTTCCTGCAAGGAACATGTCAGAAAAAGAAAATCATTAAATAAACTATCAAACACACTCTAACTATGGTGGAAGAACCCGCAAATTACTGTCTCCCTCAAAGGAGAGACTAGACCAAATTCAGATTCTCCCTCAATGACTCCTTTTAACGTTTCTCAAAAATAATTAAAAAATAAATAAATTAGTAACCCTTACCAGACCTCATCGGCACCCATACTACGAAAATAATCAGTGCTCTGTGCAGAGAAACCCCCCCCCCTCCTCTCCTTCCCCTCCCTGGTATGATTGAGTGTCTTGATTATTGTCTGTCTTGTCTGTTTATTTTTATTTATTTATTTATTTTTATTATTTTCATGACCCTATTATTATGCTAATTACTGTACTGATTTTATTGTTTGTTATATTGTGCCTTGTTTGTTTGTAGTTTTTTGTCCAAAAAAATCAGACCTCTTTGTTCACCACCTATAATTTCTGTATTTTAACCTGTCTGAGAAAAATAATAGAGAGATTTGTTAAAAATAAACTATCAAACATATTTACCGATCACTCACTGTAAAACAGAAAAAACTCAAATTGGCATAATTTTCTGCTAATGTTGTGGGGGGAAAAAACATTTGTTTTACCGATAACAGCATAACAGTAGCCTACTTTCCAGAATACAATATTTACTGTAATACAAATGTTATTTGTCATCAACGCATGACGCATTTTTCTGTAAAGTTGCTTGTAAATTTGGTAGTTGCGGGTACTTGAGGGGATACCAGGGGGTCCCCAGCTAAATGATTTATAGGAACCAAATGGACCCTTATGGGTCTGTAACTGTGCAAATGGAACCCATTTGTACACTCTGAGTTAAATTGACATAGATTTTACAATATAAATTGGGTCCAAGTGATAGAAATGCCATTAAATGGGGGTCTGTAGCCCTAATGCATGTCAAACTGGGGGTCATTGAAATTAAAATGGTTGAGAATCACTGCTAGAGCCGTAACAAATCTTCTCTTATGGGGGGTCCCTGGCATATCTTTTGAAATGGGGGTCCGTGGGCTAATAAGTGTCAATTTGGGGGTCCTTGGCATGAAAAAGTTTGAGAACCCCTGGTTTAAACCAGTGGTTGTCACACATTCAAAGAGAACCCCCAAGTTGATATGCAAAGAGAACCCCCAAGTTGATATGCATTTGTCTGCAGACCCCCATCTGAAAACATGCTATACCAGATTTGTTTTGTTAAAATGTCAAATTGTTTATGATTTTTTGAAAATAGCAGATCTAATAAGCTCGAGGCGTCGAGAGCTTGTAGATTTTCCAGGTCACAACATTACAGACCAACATATAAAAAGGAAATGACTACATAACGCCGAATACACATGTGCGAAATTAATTCACTTACAAGACTGACATAACTTGTTAGGCAAGATTTGGGTTATCAGAGTTTAAAAAAAAAAAACTGTCTTCAGAGGTCAGGGATTTTGCAGCAGCAGTTTATTTTTAAATTATTAAAATTTCACATTAAAGTTCATGTTTTCTCCAATAACGGAGACAAAGCACACACATTTTACATACAAAAACAGCTGCAACATAAGAGCATAAAAACATGCCACGTGGGGCATTGAAGGATTCCTAATTTTTAGTCTATGCTATGGAAGGCAGTGATGGCCATGCAACATGCACCCTGAATTCATACATTGCCATCAGGCAGAAACCTTGTAACTCCATTTCAAGGTTTTATGTTATTCCCGTAAATGAATGCTCTCATACTAGAGTGTCAAACAAAAGTATCAGAAATAGCAGATATACAAGCCCATAACATGTGAAGTGTTGTGAGCTTGTAGATGAGCCATTTGTGATTTTTTTTTAAAGTGAAAGTGGTCAAGCCGGTTTGTGGGTTTTATAAATAATTAACCAACGAAAAGTATTAAGAGCTTGTGACTAAATAACTATATTGGAGGTTCTTTTTTCCAGTTCTTGAGTTGATTTTGGACATACAAGGATTCTGTTCCGACAGACATTGGCGTACGTCTGTGATATGGAAGGCAGTGACGCTCATGCAGTATGCACCCTGAATTCATATATGATGGCATTGTCCAAACACCAACTGTCCAAAACAGCTACATACTATAGCTCACTGTTTAGTAGGATCATGCAGCAGATGGAGAAATATCAACATTCATTGTACTAGCTCCGTGGATAGGCTGCAGGTGGAGCATCATCAGCCCCCTCCACTACCCTCAACCTGCAGGAGCATCCCAGTCCGGTTCCAGCCCGACATGTCCCTCCGTCGTCCAGGATAAAGAAAACCTACGCAACCTCAACATTTCAGATCCCTGGTTGTGTAGACTGACTCCAGGTTTGGGATCTTGTGCGATTCTATAAAGTGAGTGTCACCCCTGCTCCCTGAACGTCTTATCCCTTCAGACGGACGTCTGATAAGTATATATGGCTAATCATTTTATGTATTCAGTGTGCATACTGCATGGTCATCAGTACCTTCCATAGCATAGACATTTGAAATCAGGGTGCATACTTTTACTGATTGGCCATCCCCGTCTCCCATAGCAGTTGTCAGCACCCTGTCAATAGACCATATTTACACAGTGGCCATTTTGCAATTAAGATAATGAAATGCCACCCAGTTGCCACCCCATTGTTTCAATGCAAACATGGGCACCGTGTGAATATGGATCTGACCTTTATGTTGAGGACATGGAAACTTAGCAGTCGCCTGTTTCAGTGCCCCATGGAACCAGGTGAGGTAGAAAGGTGAAATGTTTGAGTTTCTATCCTGCTGGGCATCAAGTGTGCAATACAGGTAGCATGCAGAGGGCATTCTGCAGAACAGGATGATTGCTGACGTGCATGGCCTCTCGCGAGGAAAATTTGATGAAAGAAGGCGCTTCTCGGCTATAGGCCTTGGCTGCAGCCTCAGCCAAGATGTGCATGATCCTCAGAAGGGTGTCCTCACTGGAAGACATGGAGCAGATAAAGGCATTTGAAAAACAGTTCTTTACAGCGAAGTGAAGCAAGTTGTCCCATCTAGATGATGTGAAAAACAAGGATGCAAAAAAACAGTATGATGCACTTCCTGACCAAGTAAGCCTCCTCATCCAATATACAGTTTAGTTTATTTGGATTGCATAGAACCCACAAATCCGAGACACATTTAAATATAGATAAGTTCTTTACACACCTGCCCACATATATACTTGAGGCCACACACCAGGCCGTCTCCCCCTCTGGTGTGGGGGGCTCCTGCAGTACCCTACGGGCCAAGCAGAGGGCAGCCCCTGCCAACTGGACAGGCAAGAACACGACACACTGGCTCTCCATGAGAGACAGATTCAGTAGATAACGGGCCATCCACACCACCTTGACCGCACATAGATGAAAAACAGGGAGGCCTAAGGAACTGCACTTAACACCACCATTTCAAAGAATTACTATATTGCCCGGACGGCTGGGGTAGCGGTCTGGGCACCTAGGCTGACAGCATGTTACGGGTTCGAATCCTGATGACCTTTGCTGCGTGTCACTCCCCATTTCCTAACAGACTACTGTATACTATCAAAAAAGGCAGAAAAAAGCCAAAAACATTAATGAATGAAAAAACGGATAGGGCTATAAGCAAAGGTAAGCTAACCTAGAAACGTCAACCAACCTTGGCACTGCAGCGTGCGATGGATGCAGAGAGGAGGAGGAAGTGCAGCGGTGAACAGTGGGATAGATCAAAGTGGAGTGCGCTGAGGACTTTGCGTTCCATCCGAAGCAGCTGGTGCTTGGTATAAGTGTTGTCCATAAGGTAGCACAGCTCAGACACCTGGCCGATGAGACATGGGAGCAGACCAATTAGATTAATTGGTATGCAGAGTTAAACTCCTGTTAAGCATTTGAAAATAATGTAAAGCACATCCTCCTATGTTGGTGCCGAGCCAAGGGCAATGAAATATTTTAGAAAGGAGGGGTTTATTACTCACTTTTGAACACTCCAACTTTAACAGCAGTGTCAATTGTTAAAGTTTGGAGCGGTCAAGTGAGTTGAGCGCCTTCGTTTCTAAACAGAGTTAACTTCCTACCATAGACAGTGACAAATCGAACAATAAACCGTTTAAACTTGAACGCATTCTACAAAACATCCTTCAACAGAAAATACCCAATACAATCACAGCCATCTACTACTTAGTCAGAAGTACCTCCAATGGTGCAGATTTGTGATACATCAACATAAATCCATCTCTACAATTGCACCGCCAGTTCATCAAACTGAAACTCAAACTGTTCTACCTTCCATTACCTCCACTGATTTGCATGAGGTCATCTTTATGTGAACGTGTGCCCTTTCAAAAGTGTAGTATGCTGATACAGTATACATACCTCAGGGAGGAGAGACTCTTCTTTCTTGGCAGCCAGGAAGAGGCAGACTACAGCAATGAGCTGCAGTTTGGATGTACACATCTTGATCTGCCGGAGAGAGTGGTTGAGGAGGTGTACTGCCAGACAGAGTGTCTCGTCCTGGAAATGGAACAGATCCTACAAACCAAGAAAAAAAAAGACAATTATTAGTTATATTAATTATTAGAGAAACAAATGTCACAATTATACAGTTCAATTATTCATTGTATGACTGTTGCGCACCGAAAATAATTACTGTTGAAAATCTATTTATGCTTACAACGTGAAGTATAAATAAGTCAGTGACTTTCATTAGAAGAGATCGATTAGTCACCCCATGGAGACTTGAATTCATGGATGTTTTTTGTTTCTGTGGCATTCCTAAGCCAATAGTTTGATGACCGGCAGCGGTTCTGTCTGAGACACAAAGTCTCCTTTGTGTCTCCTACCAGAACTGCTGCCTACCGGTCCGCTGCTCATATTGGCTTAGGAATGCGACAAAAACTAAAAACTATCCATGAATTCAGGTCTCCATGGGATGACTAATCTATAGAAAAAAGGTACTTTTTGGTGTGAACTATCCCTTTAAGTGAAAGAATAGTCTTGAACTCACATTAACCTGTATGAGCCAGTCAACTAGGACTGCATAAGTCGTGTCCGTGTAAGGCTGGGGCAGCTCAGCGCTGGGGAAACAGCTCTGGAATTGATTTCTCTGGAGAATGAATAAAGAGAAAGTGGACAACCAGAACAAAGTCCTGACATTAACCAATGCAACTTTACTAGCCCATAAATAACCATGACAAACTTATTTCATATGGTATAACTAATGGCAAATATAGCACAAGTACCAACAAAGTGGTAGCTATATAGAGGGTTTACTCTAAGAAAAAAAACATAAGTAGGGCTCCAGAGTCTAGTCCCATTTGCAGGTTTGGAGTTTGATGTGAGGAGCTATTGAGAACCAGTGGAGTGACCACGTTGAAAATTAGGTAACTTCTTCTAGCGTGTTGTACTATCAACAGTACAGGAACGGGCAGGAGATTAGTGGTTCAATTAGGGCATACTTGGGCAACTGGCAGCCCGGGGGTCACATGACATGCCGCCCTCACCTTCACGGAATACTGATATATTATTGATTTCAGCTGTTACAATTCCAAACATGCAAACATGACCCGCTTTAATTACTTCTATATTATTAGTTTAATGACTTTTGTCCAATGCATTTGTATATAAGTTCATAAAGTTAACATAAAGTTCATTAAGTTCATATAACTAAATGCATTTGAAATTAAAATGTTACTTTTCAGGATTCCAATTAAAAATACCAAAAAAGAACTCAGGATTCCAAAATAGCAAATCTACAAGCTCAATGCGACGCGTTTTGAGCTTGTAGATCTGCGATTTTTGCTACTTGTGTGTGACATACTAGAAGTACGGCATTCATTTACAAAAAGTTAAAATATGGAGATCATGACGTGTGGCCCCCTGGAGTGAGTGTGGAAATACAGTGGCCCTCTCCATCATCAAAGTTGCCCACCCCTGAATTAGGGAATAACCCCACCACCATCTTACCATCATATCCAAAAAGATGTCCCAAGCGTAGGTGCGTTCATAGATCAGAGACAGCTTCTCCATGGCAGTTTCGACTTCATGCTGGAGCAGGCTGGGGATCAGTGCCTGTAGGTTCTGAAGGCCCTGGAAGTCATGGGGGTTAAGCAGCGTCGCCCCATTACCGCACACATCTGCTACAAAAGGAAAGGAATAATCATCACCAGGAGAACCGACTTGATTTCTTTGTCTTGTTTCAAGTGTTACAAAGCCATTACTCCCCCACACCAATTAAAACAAAGTAAATGTAATTATAAAGACTACCGTCTAATATGATTTTGAGTTCCTATGTCTTGAGGGCAATGCAGCAAGTAAAATGAAGCTTGAGAATCTGTGGATCTTAACATTGGTTCACCTGGCTGCTCATTGTTAAATAGCCCTGAATAAGTTAGCCAAATGATTAAACCGGTAGTTGATGGTAAATATCTTGAGTATACTACCATTTGAGCACATCTGACCATCGTTAGGAAAGCCCACGATAATGTCCTCATCATCAGTTGACCGTTGCAAGCTCCTGGCCTGAAAATATATATTTAATCATGAGAACAGTCAAAGCAATATACATAAAAAATAAAATACAAGACTAATTGTGTGGGCTGTTAACAGCCTACAGGAAATAGCCCAAACTGCAGTAGTAAGTATAGGAGACCTACCCATGCACCCTCTGACCCCTTAGGCTCATCTTTTAGGGCCTGCCAGTGAGCTTCAGGTCCACAGGCATCATTATTAGCCCAAGCTCCGAGGGGGACACACTCCTCCTCCGTCTGAAATAGGGAGAGCAAATTTCTAAGTTAAAGGGATATTTCACTTTTTTTTTTAAAAGGTCATTTTATCGTCTACTCTGGGTTTTGTGAGCCCCCCCAGGCAGTTTTTAAGTTGCTTTATTCAGTATTTAGATATTTGATATTCATTTTATCAGACACGCCCCCTTCCTATACAAACCCATTGTAACTTCAAACTCCATTTTAACCATGTTAGATTCATCGGAATAATATGTGTAATAATATGTGAGGAGACAGTGTTTTTTCAATTACTTTTTTCATACATTTTTAATATTTTTGGGGGAAAATGAAAATACAATAAAAAATGAAATATAATAAATGAGAAAGGTAATCGAAAAAACACGGCCCCCTCATGTATTAGGAGGGCAGGATGAGTCACCAGAACCAAGGATGGGTGTTTTTGATGAATCTAACATTAAAAATGTTAAAAATTTAGTTTGAAGTTACAATGGGTTTGTATAGGAAGAGGGCGTGTCTGATAAAATGAATATCATATGTCTAAATACTTAATCAAGCAACTTAAAAACTGTCTGGGGGATCACAAAAGCCTGAGTAGATGATAACCAGATGATGACCCAAAATAGTTTTGAAAGTGAAATATCCCTTTAAAGCTGTCGATACAGGTCGAATGGGCACCTAAATATTGTGGGCTTCTCCATGTTAAAATGGACTTTTTTTCCTCAAATGTAAAGTAGTAAGGAGTATTAATGTATGCTATTGAAAATGGTTGGAAATATAAAGTACATGACTTGAACATGCATGGTACATCATTATCAGACCTTTTTATAGACCCGTTTATACCCTTCCAACTTCTTGTTTATGCCCAAAATGACTGGATATCCACAGGTTTTGTACTATGCCCTAAATGTCTTTACAATGATTATATGCATTTGGCTCCCTATTTATAGGCCTAAGATAAAATGAATATTTGGTTATTGTGCAGTCTCAGGGCAGGGGCCTACTGTATCGGTTATACCTACCAACCTTTTTCTTTTTTAAAGAGTGGCAAAGACATCCAAATCCTTATGAATGCATTTTGAAGCAGTAGTGTGATAGTTGTCATGAAAAAAACGAAATACCTTGCTGTAATAGCCAAGGTACTAGGGCTAGGCCACTGTTTCCAAAACACTGGGTCGGGACCCATTTGTGGGTCCCAGGTCTATTTTGATGAGTCGCTAGTAAAAATTCCCTATGTATTTATTTCCTACATTTTGTTTTTCATTTTAAAAACAAACTCATACATTAAAAACAAATTCAGACTTTCCAAAATAATGTCATAAAACGCCAAAAACCTAAGAAATTCCGTGAATTTGAAAACAAATGTATTTGTAAAAGTAGTGTAAATATCCGATCCACAAGCTAGCGAAGTGAGCTTGTAGACCTGATATTTTCACTACTTTGGCCTGCGGCCTGCACCACCAGATATTTTGAACATTTCAAATAGAAATCTATGATTTGTTTTAGTGCAGTTCATAGGCCTAATTACACTTAAGTTAAGACAGCTTTAAGACCTAGTTTACTGCCACAAGTTGTCAAAGTGTGCTTTTCTACTGATTTACCGAGGACTGGGTTATAATTGAATTAGCTAACGCTATGGACCAGAGCTAAGAGCCTATGATGATTTGTCCACAAGGCCGCACCAAACTCCCCAGTTCCAGTAGGATTTACTGACTTTTACTCACCTTTTTGTGCAAGTCCAGCAGGGGCTTGGAGTCGCAGAACCCAGTCACAATGGCCATGCTTACAGCCAGAGACAGGGATTTCAACTCGAAACGCCGCTGCAGCTACTTACTGACAACAGAACGGAAGAGTAGAAAGAAGCGCCATGACACCATTGGTGGAGCTCTTCATATAGACAACAGGTGGAATTGATTAAAGACAGGTGCAGTGATTACAGAGGTGGAAAGTAACTGATTCCATTTACTCCAGTACTGTAGGCCTACTTAAGTACAATTTTGAGGTACTTTTACTTTACTGGAGTATTTCAAACTATCAATAGTAAATTACTTCTACTCCACTACATCTCAGAGGCAAATGTAGGCTACTTTTTACTCCATTACAATTATTTGACAACTTTAGTTAGTTCAGCCCTATTTAAACTTTGGCTATTTGAAAATAGCCGATCTACAAGCTCACAAGGAGTCCTGATGCGACCGTTGTGGGCTTGTAGATCTGCTATTTTCAAAAGATTTTAATTGTATACATAATACCTTGTGAAAGGGACATTCTGCATACTGAGTACTTTTACTTTAAGTATATTTTGATGTCAATACTTTTGTACTTTTACTCAAGTAAATTTTGATTACCGGACTTTTACTTGTAACTGAGTACAGTATATCTACATTGCAGTATTGATACCTTTACTTAAGTAAAGAAATGTGGTACTTTTTCCACCACTGATTTATTACAGACAGGTGTATTGATTAGAGGGGGCGGAGCCACGGAGGCATAGCCTAAAATGTCACCTGAAATAAATACATTCAAAGATCATGTTTCGAGCAATTGTATACACAGTTAAAACACTGTTAATTGTTAATTGTAGCCTATGGCCCATGCAGTTTTGGATTGGAAAAATGGGTGAAATTTGGAATAATTTGGACATTTTGTGTAACACAAGCTTCTTCTGGGGTCCCTGGCACAAAATCTTTTCAGATAGGGGTCTGCAGTCAAATACATATCAGTTTGGGGGTCTTTGACAAGAAAATGTTTGAGAACCACTGGCCTAGAGGACTATGACCTATAGCATTGGTTCTCAAAGTGGGGTCCAGGGACCCCCAGGGATCCTTGAGGGAGTTCCAGGAGGTCCCCAGTTAATTGATGGGTAGTTGAACCAAATGGACACTTATGAGTCTGTAACTCTGAGAGTGTACAAATGGAACCAAATGGACCCGTAAGGTCTCAGAATTAAATTAACATTGATTTTACAATATAAATTGGGGTCCCAGAGATAGAAATGTCATTAAATGGGGGTCCGTAGCCTAATGCATGTCAAACTGGGGGTCCTTGAAATTAAAATGGTTGAGAATCACTGCTAGAGCTGTAAAAATCTTCTCTTATGGGGGTCCCTGGCATATCTTTTCAAATGGGGGTCCGCGATGCAACGCATTGTGAGCTGTAGATCGGCTATTTTCAAATGGCCGAAATATATAGGGCTGAAGTGGTTAATGGATGTTTTGTAATGATAATCAAAATCTTCAAAGCAATTAGTAACTAAAGTTTTCAAATAATTGCAGTGGAGTATAAGTACAATATTTGCCCCTGAGATGTAGTGGAGTAGAAGTAAAAGTATTGGAAATTGGAAATACTCAAGTAAAGTAGAAATACCTCAAAATGGTACTTAAGTACAGTACTTAAGTAAATGTACTTAGTTACTTTCCACCATGTGTGTGTGTGTGTGTGTGTGTGTGTGTGTGTGTGTGTGTGTGTGTGCGCGCTGACTAGGGAACAGCAGACAGGTGAAACATTGGAATTGGTGACCTGTCAAACTCTAACCCAAATGATGTAATAAATAAATAGTGAATCATTTAGGTCTTTGCCAAAATTTTGCAATTTGCAATCTCTTTGCAATTTTGATAGGTTACCCATTTCAGTGTAACACTGGGGGTGGGAGTGAGAAAATACTAGCCTATGATATCAAGAACAAAGGCAAAGAATTCCTACACACAGTTTGGTTGTGGCATGTGAAAGATAAGATAAGATATAAGATGAGATAAGATAAGCCTTTATTGATCCCTGGAGGGAAATTCATGTGTCATAGCAGCAACAGCGGCAAGAACCAATGGCATCTATGTATTAATAATTAATTTGTTAAAAATATATTTATTGCAAATTAATTTCATCTGTGACTTATCATTAAGTTTACAAACCCTTGGTTTCCAGTATTGTTATGGTTAGACAAAAAAAAGAAAAGAAAAAAAGAATCATCATTCGCTTTTGCTCAGGTCCATCTCTTCAAGAAGAACATGAGAGAGAGAGAGCACTATAGAGTCAAGTAGTCTACCATTCCCAAATCTCAACATATTAGGTTTTCATGGAATCAAGGAAATTAGCTGCTAGTAGCAATGAGATGGGGCCGGGCAAGGAGAAGATAAAATGAAGAAGAGAAGATGAAGAGAAGATGTAGGGGAAGATGAAGACGAGAAGATGTGAACAAGAGGAGGAAGAATAAAAAGGAGAAGAGGGTGAAAAGGAAAACACTGTTAAGAATTAAGGAAGAAGTGAAGTAAAAAGTGTACGATACCATTTTCAATCAGATATTTTGATGTGCTGTGGAAATTTTGTCGAAATGAAAATACCACAATGTATTCTGACAGGGAAGGTCTGAAGATGCTGCATTGCCATTTTTGTGGCATTTGCACAATAATTATAAAGGTAAATATCTTTACAGTTCATAATTTCCAAAAGTTTATCTGAATTCAACAACTTGAGACTACATTTTGACAAAAGTTGCAAAGCTGTAGCATATACATCTGACAGTAAAACGTAGAGAAGAAGAAGACGAAGTTGCAGAGGAGAAAGGAGCATAAGTTGAAGAAGCAGAGAATAGAAAGACACAGAGGAGATGACGAGGAGAAAAGGGGGATGAAGAGAATAGGAGGAAAAAAGTATCAAATGGAGAAGAGAGGCACCCTCTAGGTTTGAACCCAGAACTATTTTACTGTGAGGGAACAAAACAAACCAAGGGTTGCCTTGTCACTCAATTGTATGATGAATAGGAGGGAGAGAGGGGGGTGATGTCTGGTGGGTAACCAGTGATTCCTAAACTATTTCATGTCAAGGTCCGCAAAATAAAAACGTATTG
Organism: Gymnoscopelus microlampas; assembly: GCF_963454915.1. Taxonomy (NCBI): domain Eukaryota; kingdom Metazoa; phylum Chordata; class Actinopteri; order Myctophiformes; family Myctophidae; genus Gymnoscopelus; species Gymnoscopelus microlampas. The sequence goes on from NC_139945.1 coordinate 31,448,614, forward strand.
GCCTCGGACTCCCATTTGAGAACATTTTTTTGCCAGGGACAAGATTTGTTGTTAAAATGTTTCCAAAATATTCCCTTTTTTGTTGTTGAAAATATCAGATCTACAAACACACAACACATTGCATTGTGAGCAAGTACAGCAGATTGTAGCAAATTCAGCAGATTATGATCACATTTTTTAAATTTAGAATTTCAGACTGGAAAACTAAACTAAACTAAAACTGGACTAGACCTCTGTGCTTTTTTCTTTTTCTATTCCGTTCATAGGAAAGCAGTTTTAGGAAAAAGAAGAATACTGTCAATAACATTAGAAACTGGCAGCAGAGCTGCCTGGCCTCTAATACTCCCCTCCCCAGATGCACTGTTACAGGACTCAACATTTACAGGTCATTGTCAAGTGTAGGGAAAGCTATGCAATTAAAACTGCATTCACAAAAAAGGGGAAGGTGTGTTGAGATGACAGCAGAAACTTCTGGAAGAACAGAGTGAGATCTATGAATTCAGACGAAAAACTCACAGGCAGCCAGTGAAACTTAACTTTGTAACTGATACAAAAGTGCCTTATAAACTGTTATTACCATCATTACTTTGTCCCACGATATCAACATGAATTATAACATTTTTGTTGTTTTTCTCTCAAATGCTCTTGAATATCAAGCAATTCAAATGCACAAATACACACACACACACACACACACACACACACACACACACTAAAGAGCTGTTGCTGACATGAAATGAGGGGTATTCCAGACTGCTACATAAATGAATCACAAAACATCTATCGCTAACAGTTCTCTAAACATTATAGCCATCTCATTTTGATTCCATTTCATTATCCTTCTGAACACTACAGCACCAATATAGAATTAACTCTTATAATGGTTGCATTTCTCATTCAGTAACTGTACTGACAAGAGAAATGTTAATGGTCTACTAACTTTAAACCACGAAGCATATTTTTATTCTAAAAATGCCATTATTTTCAGTAATCTAAACAGGATAGTATTTCATATATTTTACCACATTTGTTAACCGAATGTTTAATCAACATTAAAGATTATGGACTTGTTAGATTTGAGCTCAATTTGGCTTGAGTAATCTAAAAGAAAAATAGTGTAGAGTATATATCAAATACTTTGGAGGAAGCTAATGTGAAAGGTACTGCAAAGAAACATTATACGAGTCTGAGGAGACGCTGAAAGCATTGATAGCAACACATTTTCTTTAAATGAGGATAGACATGTTAATACAATGGAATATATTAATGTTTTCAGTGTGCAGGCTCATCTTATCTTCAATGCCATTTAAAACTAAAAACCTTTTTAAACCATCACGATGCCTCAGTTATATTTAATTTCTTTGAGGAAAGTACATTGGTTTATAAAGGCTGCTCATAGCTCTCATAACAAAATGTTCATTTCAAACAATTTACAAAATCAAAGAGTTACATTTGGTGATAACGGTGTTACACTGACTAAACAATCCTCATGGAAACCCCAAAATGAAGAACTTAAAAGAAAGCAAACATGTTTTAAAACTTATATATATTTTAATATAATATATATACTTTTAAAACAATACAACGCGAATTCCAAAGGAAGGAATATGTGGACTTAAGGGAGGAAAAATAAAAACAAAATTTAAAAAAGAATGATGTTCCTTTAGTAAAGCTCAAAGAGCAACTAACATCTCTTCCAGCAATATGGAGTAATTAAGCTCGTGTCAACATGAGCATTAAAAAACAAAAGTGACTGATAGTGTACTCCAGTATACACTGAGGGGGACCCTGGCCTACTATTTAAGCCTGAGTTATACTTGGGTGTGTGCGTGTCGCACACCGAAAATAGCCAATCTACAAGCTCACAATACGGCCCAGCATTATGAGCTTGTAGATTTGCTATTTTTCAGTGCGAGACATCAGCGTGCAGAAAAGTATACATCAGGCTTTAGCCCAGAATAAAGGACTTTGCAGATTTATGCACTCAAACACAGGATTTAAAGAAAACACAAAACCAAATAACATTACAAGTGGAATCATTGAACTGGCAAATATCCACCACTTCAGTCAAATTTTGGCCTCATCGCAATAAAAATGAATCAATGATTGAACTTTTTCTTCCATTCTTTAAATACGGGAACATTCAAATGCTTATTAAAATAACAAAGATACTCCTGGCTCACGCAGGAAGTGACAACCAATGGAACAAAGATATTAAATAGCTATGGTCACCTGGACTGGCCTTTTCCCACGGGGGTCAACTCTGTTATTCTTATGCCTAATTCATACTCTGTCGCTTGCCGAAAATATCTAATCCATTCTTTTCGACAAGTGACAAAGTCAAGCGATGAAGCATGAATTGAGCTTTACCCTCTCTCTTACTGGTATTAATACCATATCTTACAAACCTAAGCACTAACACGATTCCTCTTCCTTTTTGTTCCCCTACACTGACACCTTTACTCACCAACGTTCAGAAATGAAAAACTAAAAAACAAAACAAAAATTCTAAAAAAACAGCAAATGGATGGTCAAGATTCAAATGGGTTGTTCATACATTCTCTCGCAGTCTTACGCGCACACATTCAAACCAACACACACAGTGCAATTGGAGAAAGGGCTCTCTCCTTTAGGTTTCGTCCACTTTCTCCCCATGATATCATTCTGCCCCTGCCTCTTTCCCACTCTGTAGGAACAGTCCCACACTTGATTTGTAACAGCAAGTTCCAGAAAGAGCACTTGTAAAAAAAAAAAAGAAGAAAAAAAAGAAATTGCAGAAATATGGCTTTATATTTAAAACCGTAACAATCAATGCTCCCCCCCCCCCCCGAAAAAAAGAATCTTCTCAATTTTTCAAAAATTTGATTCAACCTTTTTAAAATTCTATCAAGTAGGTTTGTACATAATGCAGTCTATGCAAGGGTTGGTGTGTTGGCATATGTCCATTTCTATGCGCACGGGCGTCTGTGTGTGAGCATTTTGGTGTGAAGCATGGGTTCAGCTGGTGGAAAGATGGTACTTTGCTGGCATAACCTGGTTATGGTGAGGTCAAGGGATAGATGTGGAGCCCCAGAGTAGTGCGACAGGTCCTGTAGGCAGGGCATAAGCCGGCCCTGGTGGGAGTCAAGAGACGAAGCCACCGGTCTCCACACGCAAACCTGCTGAGGTCAGTTATTCACCGCTTGTTTCCTTGTCATGCTCTGCGATCCATGTCTCATCTTCACGTTGATCTCCTGGCGTGCATTTATTTGCTTTCTTGTGTATGACTGCGTGAGTTATGTGTGTAGACAGACTGATGGAAAATGTGTCTTGTGCCAGTTTGTGGTTGCGTCATTCAGATTCCCCAGCAGTGCAAGTGTGTGTGTGTGTGTGTGTGTGTGTGTCTGCGTGTGTGTGTAGAGGGACGTGGTTGTGAAGGTGTTAGCCTGCCTGCTTGTTTTGAGTGTTTGAACGGTCACTCCCGTATGCTGGCGGAGTAGGAGAACTGGGGGAAGTGCGTGCGCTGGTCTGAATCCTCTGGGTCTATGCTGTCATCTGGAGGACACAGAAGGAATGCATGTTCATTGGTCAAGAAGTTCATTGGTTACTTAAGCCTAATTTATGCTACGGTCTCACAATAAAAGCGGATGTGCTTACACTTGTCTGGAGGTGTAACGGTAATGGTCTGTGCAGTGAACTCGTCATCGAAGTAACGTGTGTCCGTCTCTGACGTCACCTGGGGCTTGAAGGGTGGAATAAGCTACGGGGGGGGGGGGGAGACGAAAGTTTGTTACATATGAAATCCTAACTTAGGAAAATCTGAAACATATTATTACCAAGCGTGAGGTTCCAACCAGGAACATGCTTCAGGGAATGCTGCAGAGGCAGCTTGAACATTTAAAAATTCACAAAGGATTACCAACATTTAAAATTGACATACAGGACTCGCACAAAGTGTTACTGGACACTGCAGATCACACGTTCGGACAGCAATTAGATGGCAAGTTATGAAGTCTATTTTGTGTAATTTCCTTGACACTCTCTGTTCAATGATATCCTCACCTTTCTCTCCACAACATCCTGCCAGTTGATGGAAATGAAGAACTTATGGGTCATCACTTCTTTGGCATCTTCTGCGCTGCCTCCAAGCCTGAAAACAGTGAATGCCACCAGTGTTAACACCCAAAGCTTTTCCTTTGACACCGACCACTAAAGTACTGAATTTTAAGAGGGATGCCTCATAAAGGAGATCCATCTTAAAGGAGAGATCCAGATACATATATATTGTGTCTGCCTATAATCATTCACTAGGGGTGTGCCGATACACTAATTTCACGAAACGATACGATACGATATTTGGCTCACAACTTCGATACGATTTCGATACGATACGATACGCACTTTTTTTATTATGAAAATATATGGAGGAGAAAAAAGAAAATGCAAACAAATAATTCTGTTTTTGCATTATTCAGACATGCAAACTTGTTGCTTTTCAGCTACAATAGCCGTTTTGAATCCAAATAGTATGACACCTGACCCGAAAAAAAAACATGTTGTCACTCTTTTCACTTCGGGGCCGTTTGCATGCCTGATTATTATGATTGTTAAAAAAAAAAAAAAAAAAAAAAAAAAAAATTTTTTTTTCAAAAACGATATTTTTTTTTCCCAAAACGATACATATCGTCGCGAAAACGTATCGCGATATATCGCGGGACGATATATCGGCACACCCCTATCATTCACCAACATACCTGATGCAGTTGACTTTTTTCATAGAAGCCCCTGTGCTCCATTCTGCAGACCCTTTCCACAGCTAGAATGGAGCCTAAATCTAATTTGGCTATTTTCGTCGCTCCAAACTTTATTTTTTTTTCAGGAATCCTCTCTATGTAGTGTCCTGGCACTCACACTGGCTTGCACTGTTTGTCACTTATGAGGGGAGGGGAAGCGATACACGCGAAATCTCGCAGGACGCGAGAATCTCGTGACAGTTCACGCATCAGAGCCGTTCTGTACGAACAGCAGCTCATAAGTGACAAACAGTGCATGTATGAGTGCCAGGACACTACATAGAGAGGATTCCTGAAAAAAAGAAGAAGTTTGGAGCGACGAAAATAGCCGAATTAGATTTATAATACTCTAGGCTCCATTCTAGCTGTGGAAGGGGTCTGCAGAATGGAGCACAGAGGCTTCTCTGAAAAAAGTCAACTGCATCAGGTATGTTGGTGAATGATTATAGGCAGACACAATATATATGTATTTGGGTCCGGATCTCTCCTTTAATGGGACTTCACCTCTTCACCTGCATAAATAAAGGTTAATAAAACAAATTATCCTGACCCGGAGCTTATAAGATTTTCTGACAACGTAGCACAATGCAATCATTTTAGAACTTCAACTGTCCACTGGCTGACGTTCCATTTACAGTGGAGTAGGGGTGCAGGGCTATCAATTATCAATCACCATTTGTACTTGCTTATCTACACATACCTCTGCTTGGGGTCCTTCTTTAACAGGCCTGCCAGCAGGGCCTTGGCCTCCGGGGCCAAGTTCTTGGGGAAGCGGATTTCCTCCATGAGGATGAGTTCAAACAGACGCTCGTGGTCCTGGTTGTAGAAAGGCAACCGGCCGCACATCATCTCGTACATGACTACACCCAGACCCCACCAGTCTACTGCCCGGCCATAGTCATTGTCTTCTAGCACCTGGTAGGGTAGGAATGGAAGGGAACGTGAGACAAATACCAAGGCAAAAATAAGTTACAATTTGTATTTTAGCAACCCTTATATAGACTAGATAAGAAAGCAGTTCAGGCTCAAGCTATCAAGTATCACTCCTCAGGCAGTGTTCATTTTGACAGCAAATTCTGATTTAGTCTTAGTCTTTTGAATAACACACGATTTAGTTTTAGTCCTATTTTAGTCTTCTGAAATGGTTTAGCCTTAATCTATTCTTAGTCGACTAAATATCAAAACCTTAGTCTTTTAGTCTTAGTGTTTTAGTCTTAGTCGACAAAATTAACACTGCCCTCAGGTAGTCATATCGAGCACTAGGGGGGAGCAGGTAGGGGTTAAATGTCTTGCTCATGGACACCTCAACACCTAGCCGCAGCTGTGAATTGAACCTGGGATCTTCTCTACCCATTCAGCTATGGCCACACAAAAATAAATTAAAATAGAAAAATGTGCTCCTGATATATGAAAAATCGGACCGCTCCGTCTTGATGACATAACTATAGAGATAATGTGTACCGATTTGATGTACTTGGTAGCCTACACATTGAAAATCTGTGGGAGTAATATAAAAAATTGTGTTTTGCAAAAATGGGCCTGCTGGTGGCGCTATAATAAGCCAATGTGAAAAGGGTGGCATTTCTTCCATTCCTGCAAACTTTAGATGCCAATCTAAGCCAATCAGGATGGAATATGAAAAATCGGACAGATATAGATAGAGATAATGTGTACCGATTCGCATGATGTTTGGACAAACATCGATATAAAGCGCGATAAAAGGCTGATGCAGGGCAGAGGTTCTGCCCTGTGTGTGCAGTTTCACGCTGATGGATCCGACCAAGATACGCGGCAATTGGAACTGATCCGACCCGTGCCCGAGGGACAAGTCAATATTTTGGCCCCAACCCAGTTCGGTTCTCAGCTCGGATCTTCTGTTCCGGGCGGACCGGTGCTACCCTCTATCCTGAAGTGTAGAATTGGCCTATCAAAAAAAAATGGACGGACACACACAGCGTGGTTTGGCATGACACGTGTCATCAACAGGAAAACTCTCGACAGGGTTGTTAAGATCAGTGGTAAGTTCATTGGGAAGGACCAGAAGACACAAGAAACGGACAGTAAAGAAGGCCTCAAAAATAGTTGAGGACAACACACACACACGCCTCACATCCATTACAGAATAATGCCCTCAGGCCGTCGATACAGAGCCTCGACATTCACCAAAAGGGCCTCAGGCTGCTGAACGCCTATGTCTGGTGGAGCCCGGACTGCCCCCACCAAGGACGTTGGACTATTTAACTTCCCTTCCACCTGATGGACGCTAGTAAACACATAGGTTGCATATCATTTATATTATTTATATACACTAGACCATACCTGTCAGGGGATATAAGCACCCAAAGTGTGTAATGGTCCGCTTGTTTCACAGATGTGGCATGCACGATTCATGCTCATGATTTGGCAACCCGGGAGCCAGCGAACACAAAAACGCTAATCAAAAGCTGACAGTTGGGGAAAGCGAAAAACGGGCTTCAGTGTTCAGTGCACATGGTAATGGTCAATGGCTGTGTGCAAATGCAGATCAACTGCTTCAGCCACTGAGGAGAACCGGGCAGAAGAGTTTTGGGGACGCACGCAGTACGTACAGAGGCACAGAGCTTTGTAGAATTATAGGTTGATATGGATTTTAATATATCATGCTTTTTAAGTAATGTAGTTTTAAATGTTGTACGTTTTTTTCTAGTGACCTGGGTATCTATGTAATGTATGTATTAAACCAGTGCACAAACAAAGTTCCGAAAGGAAAATAAAGTAGTTTGAAGTTGAAGAAGTTGACACACGCGTTGGTTCAGAGCAATGCATTGTGGAAGAAATAAAGAACAAGTGGTGAGACTTCAAAAAGCAGGCCATAAAATGGATCAGTGCCCACAAGGCAAGTGTCACAGCCACAGGAGAGAACGTAGCACTCTGTAATCTCTCCTCACGATTCTTTGCTGCACAAAACTCCCATAAAATGGGCGTACCGCAGAGTATGGACTGAGGTGCACTGAGGTACATACCTACTCACGTCAGGTTTTGTTTTAGCTCAGAATATTTTTTATTCGTACACACCCTTCATACATATGGCTTATGGCCCCAGTTTGGAGCAGGGCCTTAGTGAACAACATGCCTTCATCTTGATAGCAAACCTAAATAGATATGCTCTTATTCATTTTTATATATACACAATCTAAAATTGACATGAACAGACCTGCTGATGCACAAACCGCTATGCCAGGCAACATCCTTGCTCCCTAGATCCATAATTAATTACCAGTGATAGTTATGATACTCACCACAGTATCTTATACTACAAGGTTGGATTGGTCCTCCTCGGGCAGAGAGACGGGAATTACACTAGCATCCGTTTCCATATAAAGCCATAATTGGAGATTGCCCTAGTTACATCTCATCACTTTTGGAATGTACCTCTGGACCCTATCACACCTGATCGAGTAGTTGGCTCACACTTAAGGTGCCCAGAGTTCATTCTGAACTTGGTAGACCTGCATTTGGCTTCTGTGGTCCTACCTCATGGAATGCAGAATACTCATAGATTAAATACTCTAGTGCCCATGAGTCGTTTAAGAACCTTGGTGACCAAACATGTCACCGCAATATGCAATTGTTTTTTGAAATAGTTATATCTGTACATGTTCTTCCTTGTTCTTAAATTGTTCTTGTTTTATTTTCAACACACTGATAGTAATTTACTAAGTGTAATCTCAAGAAATCATCAAACTTGAATGAATGAATTTTCACTTTTTGCCATCATATATCGTCAAACTACTGTAGTCCATATACAGGTCTAATAACACAATTGTTTTTAATTTAAAGAAGCAACAATGCATGCATACTGCTGGCCTTTACCACCAGCATTCTGTCCCTGGCCAGTCAAGTGCACCATTTGATTATCATTTACTTTATGGAAAAACGTCCTAACCTGGGTAAGTACGGTAATAAAAAAAGAATAATTGAAAAAAGAGAGCACAGAATTCCACCAAGCCACATTTTAACCAGAAAATCATTGTGTTGTTGATAAACTGAACCTACTGCCTGGTGCAATGCATCTGTATTGTTACAACCTTTATACCAAAACCTTTTACTAGCCAGCCCCGCCAGCAGCCCCTAGAGGTCATAGTACTGCTCCTAACAACCCAGGACGTTTTTTCCGAGATATCTTGTCTTGGTAGGACAAATGTCTTTAGTAGGGTTCCTCCTGCAACCTCTCCATTAGATTACGAGACACTTGTGCAGTTGACATTTTGGCCAAAGAGTGCCGTTAGAGGAAAAGCCATGGAGTTACCAAAATCAGAAGATGAACGCAGCATAAGCCTCTAAATGCCTCAACTAGATAGTGAGGACAATCTCCCAGCTTTCATTGCTAGTTTTAAAAAAATCCTGCATTACGCCGCCAATGCAATGTTTCATGGGGGGGGGCCCTTCATATTGGGTGGTGACAGGATTGGTTTCCAAAGCAGTGGGCATAGGTGTGTCATCGGCAACGCAAGACTAGTCTCCGGGAAGAATGAATGCACTCATCAAGTTTCATGGCAATCCGCCAGCTCTTGAAGCACCTTCCTTCCAATCAACCTTACCCCTTCATAATGAAAAATATTGGGATGAGCCCTGTGGTGTACCGACTTTTACTTAAATAATTAATGTTACAAAATAGTTTCAATTCTTCATACTTTACATTAAAATGTATCCATCATGTCTATGAACTCAATATGCTAACCAGTATGAGTTTCAATCACATGCTCACGTGGACAATTACATAGTTGTGGTCAGACAAATAAAATGGTATTATGGAAGTTACCTCTGGGGCCAGGTATTCTGGGGTTCCACAGAAGGTTTTCATGGTGGCCCCGTCAGTAATGCCTTCTTTACACAGGCCAAAGTCTGTTATCTTTATGTGCCCATCCTTGTCCAGCATTAGGTTCTCCAGCTGAAGAAGGAAACAAGATAACTTTACACTTTAAACACTTAGCTGATGTTCTTATCCACACCAACATGGAAGAGGTGAACGGCCATGGGGTTGAGCGCTCACGGGCACGCCAGAAGGTAATGAACATGAGACCTTCCCATTAAGTAGAGGACATAGTGGCATCCTGCTTTTCTGTTTACATATGACCTTGGCAGCTGAGGTGGAGAGACATTACGTGGAGAGACTCCATACATTACATAACAGAAGTGCTGTTACTTGATTGAAGTATGATTGATAGTAAATTGATTGAAGATTGGTATTAAGACATTTACATGAAGCAAAAGAGAAGCTGACATAAGAAGTAGTAATCCCTGGTAATGTCATGATGATGACACCAACATAGCTCTGTGTGATGTCCGTGCTTCAGTTTAATAGACACAATATTAAGTATGCAGTGTACAGTTTGAATAGTGAGCATGTCATCAAAAAAGGTATACATCCAGCTTTATGGATTTAGTGTTACCTACAACAACGTCTCCCTTGCAGGATGTTGGATTTCAGCATATGATTAAGCAACACACAATTTAAAACATTTCCAGAATTTTACAAAAGAATTCGAGCACCTTATAAAAATGACATGCAAATTCAAGCACATTCAAGGATTTCTCGCACATACAAACCCTGATATCACCCATTTGTAACAATAGACCAGTCTTCTGATTCCTTGGCATCATGTTCCCCTCTTGAACTGTCTGTTCAAGCTAAAATAATGTCTGTTCAGACTGTGGATTATAGGGTATCGATAAGGGAAGAGAGGATGCATTACCTTTAGGTCCCTGTAAACTACATTGCGTGAGTGTAGGTATTCCAGTGCAGACACTATCTCGGCACCATAAAATCGCGCCCGGTCTTCTGTGAATACTCTATCTCGGGATAAGTGAAAGAAGAGCTGCAGAGAAAAATAAGGATATGGAGGAACAAGTGAGCATCTTCTCAAAAGGTCATACATGTCAACACAACACATACAGTGAGTATACATCGTTAATATGATTTCCTTGCTGTGTGTTCCCTGTCACTATATTGTCTGCTGTCCTAATACTGTTTGTCAAGTACCTGGAGCTGCACTCCACACACATACATAAGAAAGATTCTATAATAAAATTAATTTAATATGATTAAATGGACAGATGTGATTCGAAGGGAAAACTAATAACAGAACTCACCTCCCCACCGTTTGCATACTCCATCACAAAGCATAGCCGGTCATGTGTTTGGAAGGCATATTTTAGTGTCTAAGGAGTGGACAAAACAAATAGTTGGCACCAGTTTATTTTAAATGTAACTTATTTGATTCGAACAATTATGGAGAACAAAGTTGTCCAGGAGTTAGTAGCTCACCGTCAGGAATGGATGCCTTGTATTTTGGAGAACTCTGCTCTCTGTAACTGTGTGTGCCACCTCATCCTAGTATTATACAAACAGAGTACACACACACACACACACACACACACACACACACACACACACACACACACACACACACACACACACACACACACACACACACACACACACACACACACACACACACACCATTAGATGACAGTTGTATGAAATGTATCACCATGCTATGTGAATTCCCTGTAGGGCTGATTGTAGTAGTTGATGATTCATTGTCACACAAGTAATTGCGATTATCGATTTAATTGTGTTTTTGACATTGAAACATATGAATATAATATAACATTTCTGGTTGCTTTTTAGGCTTCGTAATCAAATATTGCATATGACAAATAACTTATACAAAGATATCATTGGATACTTTAAAATGTAGTAAAAATAGCGGAAATAGCTGATCTACAACGTGCGTAAGCTTGTAGATCAGCCATTTCTGTAGTATAGTTTCAATAGTATAGCATTTGAAAATGTATGAACATTTCTCAACATGGAAACGATTACGAAAAATAATTGCGATTATCTCAAATAATTGCGATTATCTCAAATAATTGCGATTAGATTATGTAATAATTGCGACAGGCCTAATTCCCTGTGGTGACAGTGAAATTAGCACTCACTTTGGCAATGATGACTTCTTTGCGGAGTATTTTCATGGCATAGTACATCCCAGTGGCCTTCTCCTTGACGAGGATCACTTTGCCAAATGTGCCCTTGCCTAATAGCTTCAGGTAGTCAAAGTCACTCATGGTCTGGAGGGACAAGGAGAGAGAGAGAGAGAGATGCGTGGATTAAGATGACATGTCTAGCAGCGCACCAATAGTGTCTGAGCATAACTGTAGTACCAGGTTTTCAGAAGGTGGCATACCTGTTTCACTTTACTTTCCTGTAGCTTCGTTTGATTGGCTCAGCAGAAGATATGAACTAGAAACACAGGTGAAGGTGTCATATGCGTTTCCAGTTCAAACCTGTGGCGGATCCAATCAAACAAGGCTATGGGAAAATGAATGAACTGGAACAGGAAATGGCTATGCCACATTCTGAAAGCCTCTGACTACAGTTATGCACATAGGACGATTCCTGGCTTAAGTACTCACACTGGAAAGCCTCGTCTAAAGCAGAGAACAACAGCAATGTTGTCTATCTTAAAAAATAAAAGATAAACTTCAAGTAATTATTTACACAAGAATCAAGCTACTGAGAGCTCTTCCATTCTTGGAATTTAGATTAGAAAAAAAAGCATTTCCATCAACCTCAATTAACAAACAAAAGTCCTCAGGGCAAGAGGGCCAAGTCAGCAGACAACATATATGTTCAGTAACAAACAATGGAAGAATACAGTCCCTGTAGCTACGGCTGGGTGATATAACTTGAAATCAATATCACGATTATGTCAAACTTTTGCTTCGATAAAGATTAATGAACGATTATTTTATATACCTTTTACACTGCCCTCAAATTTCTTCATAACGTCCTTCATAACTAATTATGTCCTAACCTCGAAATGCTTCCAAACATGTTGTTTTCACTTTCACTTTTCACCTGTGATATAACCACTCCTCCTCCAGTTCTTGCAACGCGTGCTTCTCCTGCTAGTTTACCGCGCACGCACACCCCCCTCCCCTTTTTTTTGACGGCTCGACTCAAGGAATGCGAGTCGACGTGGGGCTCCTCACCCCGCCGCGTCGACTTTTAGGGGACAGCCCTAAGCCTGATTCATACTTCGTCGCACGACAGTGTTGCGCTGCGTGCATCAAAAACAGAAGACCTACCCACGCGTTGTGAGCTTGTAGGTCTACCGTTTACAACGTGCGGAAGGGAATACATTAGGCTTAACCTATTAAGACCGGGAACGCATCTGTGTGTATTTTTTTTATTTCTTTGGCTATTAACTCTCTCAGTGCCAATGAAATAAAAAAATATGTTCATACTGTGCCAGATCTTTTTTTCTTTTTTTCAAAGTAAAAAAAAAATGCTTAGGGAAGCGAGATACAGCCCTTTTCAGTTATAAGTTAAACAAAGAGTGGATGGAGCTGCGCATCTTCAGATAATGATATCTTGGGTTCTGAACATTTTAAACTCGGGAAAACTCGTTCTGGCACTGAGGGCATTCAGAAAAAACTCGGGATAACTCGTGGCTTGGCACTGAGAGAGTTAAAAAAATAGCAGATATACAATCTCAGCACAGAGTGCCGCGCTATGAGCTTGTATATCTGCTATTTTTTTTTTTTAATCTGGGGGTTCTTTTTCATTCTTGTTCTTGCCTTTATTATTACTAGGCTGATGCCCTTTGGGAACGATGCCCGTTGGGAACGAATGTACAGGATGCCCTTTGTTTATGCAATACCGCGGTTGTACCCGTTGTACCCATTGTCATTACAAAATATTTTACAAATGCTCGCTTTAAAAATATATATATTTAAAGATTTGCACAAATTGTCAAGATTTTATCCAAAAAATAGCAGATCTACAAGCTCATAGCGCGGCACTCGGTGCCGCGCTATGAGCTTGTATATCTGCTATTTTTGAATAGCTAAAGACATCTAAAAATGACAGATGCGTTCCCGGTCTTAATGGGTGAATGGAGTTACATGGTCCTGTTCTACGCACCTGCACCAAGCTACGTTGAAATGCACAAAATACTTAACGATTTGTCAATGAAGGTGTGAATTCTTTTGTGAGGTGTGTGAGCCGAACACTGACCACTTTGGATCGTGACTTGGACATGGCGACCTCCATCTCCTCGGCTCCACTGCTGTCACTGGGCGAGCCAAATTTGATCTCCATGGGCTCCTCGTCCTGCTGCTGACTCTTCAGGCCGTTGGCCACCGTCTGGATGGCTCGCATCCACTCCTCCCTGAAACGCAAGTGTTGTGTCACCATCAAGTTAGTTTACTATATTGATGATTGCTATGGTCAGGGGTGATGCAACTTTGATGATGGAGAGGGCCACTATATTTCCACACTCACTCCAGAGGGGCCACATTGCATATACTGTTGGGCAGACACCTCTTATCTCCGTATTTTAACTTTTTTCGTAAATTAAAGTCACCATTCTGTCTGACAAATGTAGCAAAAAAGCCCACAATCAACAAGCTCAAAACGCATCGCAGTGCGGCGTGTTTTGAGCTTGTAGATCGGCTATTTTAGCTATTTTGAATGGAATCCTTTTTTTTTTTTTTTTGCTATTTTTTTATTTGAATCCGGAAAAGTAACATTTCTATCTTATTTAAAATGCATTTAGTTATACTTATGTTAACTTTATGAACTTAAATACAAATACATTGGACATAAAAAAAGACAATAGAATTGTAATACTAGTCATTAAACTACTAATATAGACTGAAGTACATAAAGCGGGTCATGTTTGCATGTTTGGAATTGTAACAGCTGAAATACTGAAATAATATATCAGTATTCCGATATCAACCTGCGAGCCGCATTAAGTGAAGGTGGGGCCCGCATGTGGCCCCCCCGGGCTGCCAGTTGCCCATGTATGGTCTATATGAAAATAGGCCTCGGAGGAACGATTAATCCATTTCAAACATTCATGACTTTTCAACAGCGTCGGAAACATCAGCCGAAGAAGCAGATCATTTTACGGTGGGTTTATCAGTTGAAATTTTTTATCTATAAAATAAATAATCTAGTTATTATTCCAAAATCTATTGGCAGTGTTTTGGAAAATGGTTGACAGTTAAGTCCTATTCAGTCCTTTTTGACTGTTTAGTAGGGTTTATACTGAAGACTAAGAGTGAGAGGTTAGGGGTGAATACGTAATCAGATTTAATGCATATAATACTGCACAATGTATTTCTCTATCCTCCAATCCTCCAATAATTCCACAAACCCCTGAGACCAAACCTCTGAGCCCAAAAATTGTTCTGCCCGGTTCTCCTCAGTGCCTGGAGCTATTGATCTCAAATTGCACACAGCCACTGACAATTACCAAGTGCATGGGACTGCGAAGCCCGTTTTTCGATATCACTAAATCTCAGCTGTTTATTTGCATTTTTATGTCAAAGAATGTCGCCATGCTTACGGTGGCAGTGCCTGGAGCTATTGATCTCAAATTGCACACAGCCATTGACCATTACCATGTGCATGGGACTGCGAAGCCCATTTTTTGATATCACTAAATCTCAGCTGTTTATTCGCATTTTTATGTCTGCTTTTTTAGGTGGCTGCTCAAACTGCGCATGCGTCGCATCTACAGCCCCACTGCGTTACACTGTTGCACACACAGAACACTCGCCTCCGCGGCAGTGTATGCACGTACACGAACGTGCACATGCACGTTGGGGAGGCACGTGTCAGAATGTACATTATTTGTGTTTGCGCGACGGCCACGTGTGTGTGTTCGCGACGGGGGACAGCTCTGGCCGCATGAGGATGTACCGTGGTGTGTGCACTCGCGACGGGGGGGGGATAACCCCACGTTTGCAACTACTTTCGCCTGCACACTTCACCGGGTATGGTCTAGTACTTATAATATATACAATGGCCTTTTGAAGTCCTCCATGGCTTAGTTAACACAACCTTTCTTTGGTCCTATGGTCCTTACTGCAGCTAAAAAGGTGTTTCTCAACCAGTGGGATGTACTCTGAAAGTTAGTTATAAGACAACCATATGCTATAGTTGCAGTTAGTTTTATTTGGTCCTTAGTTATCAAAACCTATTTACGATATACTGTATGGATAGACGTTAGACATTACTAGCACCAATATTTCACTTCTAATATACTACGTATGAGTTATGTGACAAATAAAGTATTTGAATCTTCACAGATGTCAGATGTAATCACAGTCTACTCTACTATCTGATAATGAGTTTAAACCCTTTCACATTTTGGTAAAGGAGAGAGGGAATACACAAAAATGAGTTTGCAACACTTGGATACAATTCTCAAGGAGAAGAAACAAGAATTAAGTTAAAACCTTTGGACTGCATAGCCCTGAACTTCCCCTCACCTCTCCTCATTGCTGTCCACATGGAAGGTGCGCTCTATCACGGTGGTCCATTGTAGACAACGGATGACGAATGTGTTTGGCCTTGGTCGCTCAGTTTTCATCAGCTGGCATTCTGCTGAGCACAACACACATGACGCTCTATTAGGACGGAGCTAAAGAACATCTCACGACAACAGAAACACAAAACCGAGTATACAAAAAGCCCACAGAGGCGGACAAACCAACCTGCAACAGAGAAATTGTTGAGTGGTGGGAGGCTGTGATCACTGGACATCTCAGGCTTCTCCTTGTAGCCAACAAAGGTACCATCACTCTTTAAGATGAAGTAGCGAGGCCTCCATGTTTTAATGTACTCACCTGGTGTAAATGGACAGAGGACATGTGAGCCAATAGGGTTTATGTTTGACTGCGTTCCAGCTTAATTGAGGCTCTAGTATTCTATGTGTTCAATAGTGTGGTTACATATCCACTAGTGTTTTTTCATAACCCGCCCCGCACGGGAGCCCAACCCGCCCCAAACCGTCCCGCAAAAATGAATATAAATCAACGACCCAGCCCATCCCACAACCTAAAAGAAAAACACACAAGCAAGTCCATTCAATTGCTTTCCAGAGAGAGAGAGAGAGATGGGGACAGGGGGAGGGCGAGAGAAGGTGTTTTTTGGTGATTTATTTTCTTCCGTGGGTTGACTCGCTTCACTCGCCCCGCGATAATTGCGTCGTAATCTATAACCCGTCCACCCGCCCCGCGGTTCAACCCGCGTGACCAGCGGGTTGAACCGTGGGGCGCATCATAAATAATATGTTTTACAAAAATAGCAGCAGCCAGAAATGTGATCTCGCAGATATAGCATATTATCAATATCATAACGTGTTGTGACTGTGAGAATCTGCTATTTTCAGTGCTCGTCTGCACAACACCGGCGCATAACCAAGTATATATATCAGACAGTAGACGTCACTGAGTTGTGTTTGAGCACTGTGTCTTGCGTATCTGCATTGTACAGGCATCACCCACAGCTTCCAATCCAAACTATTGATTTGATCGTGTGCTGTAAATAGTGCCGGCTTGTTCGTTTACCTTGCAGCGCTCTCATAAAAAAAAGGTAAATGTGAGATGAGACGTAGGCTATTGCGAATGAGAGGCAGCGATTCTTTTACAAGTAATGAATGTCATGACTTGTAAACGTTGAGCTTTCAGTGAGTGTTAACTTCCAACGCAGGTTAGTTACT
Organism: Gymnoscopelus microlampas; assembly: GCF_963454915.1. Classification (NCBI taxonomy): domain Eukaryota; kingdom Metazoa; phylum Chordata; class Actinopteri; order Myctophiformes; family Myctophidae; genus Gymnoscopelus; species Gymnoscopelus microlampas. Next base: position 31,465,952 of record NC_139945.1, read on the forward strand.
GTAATACTAAAGTAGAACTGCAAAGCTTCGGTGAACCAATAATAATAATTTGATAACAAATCCATTTTTGGTTCATGGTAGATTTAGATCGACCCAGGGATCTGTGTATCGATGTAGTTGCATCATTAATGATGATACAGAGCTGCCCCCACCCTCACCACGTTTAAAACTACACTCAAAACCCACCTTTTCAGAATCGCATTCCCTACATAAAATCCCAATCCCCTCCTTTTGTTTACCTTTCTTTTATATTTTTTAAAAACCTTTTTTAACTAGTTCTTCCTAATACATTTATTTTTATCTTGTTTCTGTAACGCGACTTTGAGTACCTAGAAAAGCGCTATATAGATTGTATGTATTATTATAATAGTATCTCCGATTGTTATCAGTTCATCTTTACACGCCCTACTACTGCCCATACTCTACCTGCTCAGTGCTCACTCATTAAAAATCACTCATAATAAGAGCATGAACTATAGTGCTATTATAAAACAGCTATACTGTATGTTTAAAATCTTAAAAGAGAATGCAAGGTTAGGAAGACCGTCACAGTATTGATTGATGCTTGAACAAAAAAATGCGTCTCACCTCTCTTGTGGAGCCATCCTTCTCTCAAGACGCTGACCTCGTTCATGCTGGGGCGGAGGACTTTCTGGATTCAGGGTGGGGCTGTGGGAAAGTGGGGGTAAGGGGTGTGGTTCGTCCTGTCGCTGGTATGTCAGATGAGTGTGTCAGACATAAAACTTTGACAACACCTGGCAAAAGATCAGCAGAAACCGTTAACAGTAAATGCCAGATACCTGACAATTTGAATCAGCAGCCCTTTTCACAAAACACTACAAAAATGCCCTATGATCTAGACTAGATCTATTATTACATTAGGTGAAAAACACCGTCATGTCAGAAATTCCAAAGAACACTATATGAAAACAGCCAATCTATAAGCTCACAACTCGTTGCTTTGTGAGCTTGTAGATTTGCTATTTTCAAAGGATTTTACATATTTTATGCATTTGAAAACTTGTGAAATGGGACATTCTGCATAATTCTGCGCATACTTTCTAAGTTTGGTACTTTAAGTACATTTTGATACCACCAATACTTTTGTACTTTTACTCAAGTAAATTTAGAATGCCGCACATTTACTTGTAACAGAGTATTTCTACATTGCAGTATTGATACTTTTACTTAAGTCAAAAGTGTGAGTATTTTTCCACCACTGCCAATATGGGGGGTACTTATGCAAGTGGTTGGTATTGATCTAATGATCAGCAAAATGTCTGCAATGGACTGCCAAGCTCAAAGGTCTATTTGACTGAAAAGAATGGCCTTGGTGGTTTCCTTAACCCATTAAGACTGGGAAGGGAACGCATCGGTGTCATTTTAAGATGTCTTTGGCTATTCAAAAATAGCAGATTTACAAGCTCATAGCGCGGCACCGAGTGCCTATTGACTACCACGCTATGAGCTTATAGATCTGCTATTTTTTTGAAAAATCTTGAACATTTGTGCGAATATTTGAATATATATTTTTAAATGGAACATTTGTAACTCAAATCTTTGCTTCATGGGGGTCCCTGGAACAACATATTTTGAGATGGGGATCCACGGCCTAATACATGTCATTTTGGGGGTCCTTGACATGAAAATGTTGGAGCACCACTGATATAGCAACATAAGTTTTTCAAAAAACTGTAGGATTTAGAATTAGAAGACATTTGTAGAATCCCCAGAAGCAAAGATTTGAGTTTTGAAAAAAAATCGCTTTAAAAATAATATATATTTAAATTTTACACAGATTTACACAAGTTTTTACGATTTTTGTATATCCAAAGACATCTTAAAATGACACAGATGCGTTCCCGGTCTTAATGCCTTTGCTAATTGCTATCCTCCTAGGTGTTATAGAAATTCCAAGTATCTCTAGAAAAATGATACTGTGGTGCATACTGCCACAGGAGGATCACAGTCTGTTTGAACGGCTTTGTTTACATAGATACAAATCGATAAGGCAGGCAGGCCTACTTCCCCCTTTGTTTCAAGCCATTTCATTGCATGATGCATACACATGATCTACCAGTAGTGTAAAGTAGCTAAGTACATTTACTGAAGTACTGTACTTAAGTACAATTTTGAGGTACTTTTACTTTACTGGAGTATTTCCATTTTTCAATTATTTTACTCCACTACACCTCAGAGGCAAATATTGTACTTTTTTTTTAAACTCCACTACCATTATTTGACAACTTTAGTTACTATATAGATTTGTATTATTATTAAAAGACATAAATTACCCACTTCAGCCCTATATACATTTCGGCCATTTGAAAATAGCCGATCTACAAGCTCAGCGAGGCATAGTGAGCTTGTAGATCTCAAAACTCTTTAATACATTTGAAAACTTGTGAAATGGGACTTTCTGCATAATGAGTACTTTCTACTTTTGGCACTTTAAGTACATTTTGATACCAAGGCTTTTGTACTTTCACTCAAGTAAATGTTCAATTCGGTAACTTTTACTTGTAAACAGAGTATTTATATTTCTACAGTGCACTATTGATACTTTTACTAAAGTAAAATATCTGAGTACTTTTCCCACCACAGTGATCTACTGATGCCAGTGGCTAAGCTGATGGTTCTTGGGGCCAATCATTAAGTGGAAAGATGACCTATGATTTCAGCCACAGCTTTAGAACTTCTCTCCCCAACACAGTCAGTGTGTTTAACTTTATTAACCTAACCAAATACAAACAAGCAAAGACTAACTTGATCATATCATAAGTCAACTAAATTAGTCATAAAACACGTTAGACAACATGGCCAGTAACCTGTTTTGACTAATTAATTCTGTATTAATCTTACGTTATTTCTCAGTAAAGTCGAGCACCTCTCTAAGATGCCAAAATGTTAGATAATGCATTAACTTGATTACTTGATTGATTGATAACTTGATTATTACTACAAAACATTTCGGACATTTGAAAATAGCCTATCTGCTATTTTCAAATGATTTTTTTTGTGAAATGGGACATTCTGCATAACGAGTACTTTTACTTTGGACACTTTAAAGTACATTTTGATGCCAATACCTTTGTACTTTTACACAAGTACATTTTGAATTCCAGACTTTTACTTGTAATAGAGTATTTCTACATTGCAGTATTGATAATTTTACTTGAGTACACAAGTATATAGTACTTTTTCCACCACTGCAAGTCCCTATGTGATGCGTTAATTTGGATGATATCCAAACTGACAGTAGTGTGTAAGGAGTAGACATGGACCATAAAAAAGACACACACACACACACACACACACACACACACACACAGAGTACAAAGAACCTCAATAGAAACAAGCCATAGGTTTTCTTGGGTTTAAAATCCTCTGAGCAGACCTTGTATTGAAATATACTTTCCTGTGCTTGTTTTTGAAACTGCTAATAAGGTATTCAAACACACACACACACACACACACACACACACACACACACACACACACACACACACACACACACACACACACACACACACACACACACACACACACACACACACACACACAAGACCAAAGCACAGGTCTCCAGCTAAATGCTAGGTTATTAGCCCAGTGTTGCTAGCCACTGTAGCCAGACCAGGACTAGCATTCACTGCGTTACACCGAAGTCAGCGAACTAGAGAATCCTGTGACGCCAGAGGTCGCTGATTTGCAGTTCACACCAAAGGATGATGAAGGGACCTATGGAATGTACTATTTCCGACAACAAACCTAAACGTTTTCAGGTGATGTCGAATTCACGTTGTTTGTCTTTCATTTTTTTTAAATCGTCAGCCAAAAAAATTTGAAAAGTTACTTCTGACGTAACATAATTGACTAGGTCACCAAATCTTGTGTACCACCACATGGTTTTCTTACCTCGACTTCTTCGTTTTGACTAAAAGCCTTTGTAGTTATCGCGGCGTTGAAAAGATCAAAGTAATCAGCAGTTCTCCTTCCAGCGGCAGCCTGTGTGTATTGATCTCTGTCAATGATCACACAGCTTTTAGATCCACTGGATCAATAGGGATCCACTGCTTTCTTCCCACACACAACGGCGGCGTGCGTCTTAATTGTGTTGTTGCTGCAGTGCTTCAAGCAGCAGGAGGAATTACAATAGACTGGACTCGATCGTGACGACTGGGTATTTCCACAACGTAAAAAAATATATATTCCCACCAGACCGTTTAAAATGTCTGTATTTTAGCCTCTTATTCCCTTTTAGTGGTAGTTGGCCGCCTGCTTAGCGCGTATAGGCCATCCGTCCATCCAAGCTACCAGTGTTGCCAGCTTTTGCGAGAGAAACAAGCAACCGGGTCTTGGAAAACAAGCCCAAAAGAAGCGACTAGCTATGGCTATTACTAGAAAACTACAAGCTCACAACGCGTCGCGATGCAACGCGCTGTGAGATTGTAGATCTGCTATTTTCACAAAAAGAAATACAAATATATTGGGGAAAAACATGTTTTAAATTTTGGAAAATTTTTGAATCATTTTAACAACACCAATCTTGTATGGGGGGGGGGGGGGGGTCCCTGGCACTAAATGTTTTCAGATGGGGGTCCACAGACAAATACATATTACTTTGGGGGTCCTTGACATGAAAATGTTTGAGAATCACTGGTTTAAACAACATTTAGGAAACAAGCCCAATTAAGCAACTGCACTTTCGAAACAAGCCCAAAAAACCGCAACCACCAATATTTACAAGCGACTTCACAGAGAGGATGAGCCCAAAGTCGCTTATAATAAGCGGACATGGCAACCCTGCACAGAACAGCAACCCCACATACGCACACAAACAGGACATGACGTGCAGTGCGAGCCAGTGAGGGACCACTGCACCTGAACAGCCAGTACCATGCATAACTATTATTTGTGGAAGGATTGGAAAACAACCAAATAGAGTAAAATGTATACAAAAACATATTTATTGACACAAAAAAAAAACTTTTTTTAACCACATAAACCCCATATGGGTAACCAGAGTCCCTCAGGGCTCACTACTTGTGTATTTTCTGTTTTCTGTTATTGTGGGGAAAGCTTTTGCTGAAAATAGCAGATCGACAAGCTCACAACGTTGTGAGCTTGTCGATCTGCTATTTTCAGCGAAAGCTTTCCCCACAATTCCCATGCGGCAGTTGTTTAAGATTGATTCACAGTGGTTTGGATTGTTTTCTGTCATGCTTTCGCTGCAGATACCGAGCACGAGCATCACTGACAGCGCTTTCGTCATTTCGCTTCTCCAGTTTCTTCATGCCATCCTCAGCCGAAACTTCTGTCAAAAGAAACATTTATTATTAGGGCACGAGACACTAACTATAATAAAAGTAAATAGACATACTCTCTTTCTTAGATTGATTGAAACACAGCAGATGATGCATGAATAACACACCAGTATGTTGGGCACTTATATCCAAAGCATATGGGTGGTCACAAAGGGACCAATCCCCTTTCCTTGCAACTACATAATGTAATCTTCATCTATTGAGCATAACAGAACAGGCATTCTGAAATCACTGATTAAATGGGATAAAAACCTGTAGATCTTTTTGCTGCCTCTCTGGTCTCCCATTTAGCAATCTCTTCATCGGTCACCTCCTCCCTTGCCACACTGCTCAATTCATAGACGTCAACCTCATGGAGCTTAGGCAATAGGTCCTTTACCCACTGGTAACGAATGGGGCACACGGTACGGATGTACACCCGTGAGGTCACAAGCACATCATGGAAAATGACCCAGTTCAGCTCTGCTTCATGGTCAAACAGCTTTGAAGACAAAATGAGAAATAACAGGACTTTAAGACTGCACAGACTTTGCTCAACACCTGCTTAGTGTTTCAAATGTAAACTGCTGTAATATGATCCATGTATATACTGTATGGATTATATCCTCTGGATTTGATTGAGGTTGATTTTTAAAAGACAGCAATTACCCGTGACTGTTCTTTAAAATTAAAAAAATGTTTACCGATGATGATGGATGAATGTGAACCATGGATCCATGGCCATCCATTGTGCAAAATACCTTTCCAATAGACCTAGAGTGATGAGTACATGAAAGAAAAGGGGTATTAAAAAAAGTGGGGAAAAAGGTCACAGTACAAAAAAGCTACTGAATAAAAATCTTTAATGTGTAAAATTAAAATGACAATGTATACCTTCTAGCAACATTAGTGAAGTATCCAGTGCAGAGGCAACGTCTGAAGAGTTCACTCTTATCCCCATTGAAAGTCTCTACAGGGAAATCTCTCTTCTGAAAAGAACATGATGCATCAATTAAATTATGTTGATCTCTACAATAACAAGGTAACCTAGAGGTGAGCCATGTGGCGGTTTAAGCTCAACTTTGTTTTGACATTTAGCACCCTCTGGTGGACAAATTTGCAGACACACAGACTTACAGCCTCATTAGAACAATTTTGCACTCAAGCTCACACATGGCTCAACTAATAATAACACATGACAGCTCTCTCAGTGACCTGTTGGAGTCGCAAGAGGATCTCTCGCAGCTGGGTCTCCACACTGAAGGCAGACTTCAGTGCCCTCCAGTGGATCCAGTTGTCCTTACACCATGCTGAGGGAGAATCGCTGTAGAATGAAAAGGAAGAATAGCAAGAAAAGATCTTGTTCGGTTTTTAATTGTTGAAAAACATTCGGACACACCTTGGTGTCCTTAGAACACGTGTATCCTCACCCTAACCACACCAAAGCCATGACCAAAAACTTGACATGACCAAATGACCTAAACTGAAAAGGATGGAGACAATATTTGGCCAATAACAACAACAAAAATAGTATAAAAGTACCACATACAATGTAGGCATTTAGCAGACGCTTAACCCAGCGACTTACAGTGAGCACGGTAAATACGAGGTAATACAATGCACAGGAATAGTAATCTAGGATCATAGGTAAAGCACATAAAACTATGCTAGCATGTGCTTTTTGTGATAAATGAATAAATAGATATGTGTAATCTGAAAAGTGCTGTACCTGTCTTTACACTGCTGGAACACACTTAACAGCAGGGTAAAGTCATTGATACTGCCTGATTTGGCAGCCAGCTGCTTGTGTTTCTCATCTGCCTCTTTCTGCTTCTCAGGGTGGCCTGCAGGGAGTACAAAGTAAAATCATAGTGGACTGAAATCCGGTCTCCATAAACCCTCCTCCACCTTCATCATTGCAGTTGCCTTGCACTCCTCAAATACATCTTACTGGGTATAATATATTATCATTAGCGTCCCCATTCTGGGCACGTAATAATAGGTGAACATTTGGAAAAAGTAACAGATCTTCAAGTTCACAACGTATCACAACGCATCGCATTGTGAGCTTGTAGATCAGATAGGTTTGGCAAAGAGATCCGGTGTATAGGGGGAAATAGGAGGGGACCAAGTATAGATCCTTGGGGGATCCCATTCAACAAAGTATATAGGGGTTCATGAAAAAATATGTCTTAATTAGGTTAATTTCATTGTTGAGGACACAAGAGAAGACTTATTTCTACATGGTATTGTAGAGGTGTATTATGCATGGATTTTTCCTTCCATTTATTTAATTTTGTATTATGTTGCTCTCTGAATGAAAATGATGCATTACACTTTTCACAATTTTGTATAAACCTTTATTATACTTCCGTTTGAGGCACAGTAAAGCCCAATGCATACTACACTACCTTTGAACACTAGGAGAGCCGAGTTTTCAGGTCTATAAAAGTAATTTCATACTGCTGTGGCTGCTAGCGCTCACGGTTCACACCGTTGGTGGCGAGTGGCGACTCTCTCTAGCAGCAGCAGCCGCCGCCGAAGCTCTGTATTCGCTCTGTCGAGCAGCGTGTACTAGGCCAGTGGTTCTCAACCTATGGGTCGGGACCCGGTCCCACATGATTTTGGAGGGTCCCCAGATGACAGTGAAGTTACAATTTAAGGAATTTTAAGACCTTTTTAATACCTAAAAAAAATATAAGCCCATTACTGCATCAAAAGTGATCAACAAACTATATTATAAAAACATTGGCCAAATTGTGAAATAATATAAGAAAGAGGCAAAAAAATTGAAAATAGCCTATCTACAAGCTCACAACGCCTCGCAACGCGCTTCACTTCCAAACTACCCCTGCTTTTCACTTTCTAGGGCTGACAGAACGAACTTTGAAGCTGGGCTGAATGAATACAGAAACAACGTGGAACGCCAAACTGGATTCGGGTAGTTACAAGAACATCTTGGAGGCACCGAACAGCCGAACCTCTGAATGACGTCATACTGTAGTCAGGACCGAGCCAAACCTAACAGATTTCGGCTGTTTTGCTGTAGTATGCATTGGGCTTAAGTGTACATGGAAAGTGCTATACAAATTCATATGCACATTTTCATACACACTTGACTTTGCATGGGCACATGTAGACAGAAGTTGCTGACCTGGTCGAATGAAGATGTTCTCCACGGACAGCATGGATGCTACGGGGAGGAGCAGGTTCTCGCAGCCAAAAGACGCAGCTTTGAGCAAGGCCCTGGTGAGCCCTGGCTGAAGAGGGAACTCCACCATCAGCTCTCCCAGCCGGGTCACTAGACCTCTCCTACAGACAACACACCAGGCAAAAGATGATCAACTAAATTTAACCAAGTATTAGATATGTGAACAATATGTCAAGATAGATAGGTCGACACAGTCATACATATGCTGTACGTACATTTCAGAATTTCACAGCAGGTCTCAATGAGGTTTTATTTTATGTCCATGTGCAGGGTCTCTTACCTGTCAATGGCATCACACTGATAGAGCTGTTTTAGTGCCTCCAGAATAAACCTCTCTTCTGGACGGTCCAGGTATGGGAACCTTAAAACCGTATTCATTATAGTAGTTGACATTAAAAATGCTCGAGAAAATATTCCGTAGAAGTAATCACAAGATGACTTCACATAGATCCATGTTGAATATTACATCTGAAAAATATGGATCTCCTTAAGTTACAGTGTACAGTGTACACAAGAAAAAAGAAATGGATACCCATACCTGATGACATCATGAACTCCCAGGCACTTGAGTGTGAGTATTACAGCAGAAAGGCTGGTCCTCTGGATCTCTGGGACTGTGTATTCAAGCATGCATTTTTCCCAGAATTCCTTTGAATATATCCGAAAGCATTTCCCAGCTGAGGTTCTGCCAGCTCGGCCTGCTCTCTGCTGAGCTTCACTCCTAATCACACAAAAACCACAGGTGATTTACTAGACTATCTATATTTGCAAATGTACTTAACGGCATAGGTGTAAACTAATTTGTATCAAGTTATTCAGTCCTGTAATAACTTAGCCTAATACTGTATGTCCCCAAACTCACTTTGAAATAGGCACCACCTCCAAAATATCCATGCCAACCCTTGAGTTGTGATTGAGCTGTTTTACAAATCCACTGTCAACAATGTACCTGTATGAAGAGCAAAGTTGTAGTTGGATGTACACAATTAACAACTCTGAGATATATCAAATATAACATCAGCTTATGAGAAATGTATTTGACGCTTTGTGATACAAGCAGGTCAGACAACGATGTAACCAAAAGCTTGGCTCACTTTATCCCATTGATGGTGAGAGATGTGGCTGCAATGTTGGTGGCTACTACACACTTCCTTATACCTGGAGGGGGCGCCTGAAAGATCTGCCTTTGCTGATCTGTGGCAACGGTACAAATCGTCAGTTTTGTCACAGTATTTTCATCATATGGTGGTGCAACAAAGAAATACTTTTATTATTTTAAAAAATCCTACAATTTTTAGAGCACATTATTTAGCAGTGGTTGAGAATCTACTTACCAGTGGGCATAGATCCATATAGGGGCAGAATAAGAAGACCCTCCACTGTTTGATCCTGTACATCATATCGGTAGTCAATGGACTCAGCTTTCTCATACAGTATGTCACAAGCCTTCTCAATCTCAGCCTGACCTGTAAATGTTTTTGATAATTTAGCATATTAGATTAATGTAAGCCTTTTGCACAGTGCGGTCTTATCTCTAAGGACTCTCGATCAGTGGCTTACCTGTCAAAAACACTAGAATGTCCCCAGCCATTTCGCTGGTATGCACATCAAGGGCCACCTTCACAACCTTTTAAGCCAAAAGAGGTAATATTCATTAATACAACAATGCTCAAATACAGAGATATTCCAGATTCAGAATATTTTTTTTTGCCCTAAAATTAGCCTTCATTAGCAACATGACTTGTTTGGACTCATGTTGTATACAGTATACATAGACTTCAGATCCGATCAAACGCCTGGCTGTGTTATATTGTGCCCTCTTTGCGAACAGAGTGCTAATTTATTTTGGCCCTTGGGCTTGGACTAACCTTCAGTCCAGACTCAAATTGCCTTCTTTGATTTCACTTAGGACTTTTATAAAGGTTGCAACTGAAGTTCTTGCTAGAAGCTGTTCCTGCTTTGAGGTTTAGGTTTGTTTTAGGAGTTTAATTTAATTTAATTTGGTCAGTGACTGTTATGTTCCAAAGACTTTTAAACTTCAGGGACTCTCACTGGAGTATTGTTTGGTAGACAGTATTGTTACATAGTGTTTGGGTAGTACAGTATTGTTTTATGGAGTTTTGTCCTGTATTTTCTCTTAAGTATGTGAACCTGTGTAACATTTCTGCCTCTTGGCCAGTGCATACTTGCAAAAGAGACTCTGTCTCACTGTATTCTTTTTAACTGGTTAAATGAAGGTCATATGTACTTCAAATAAGAAAGACACATTTTTACTATGCTTTTCTCACAAAACAACACTTCTTCTCAGGTTTTTCTGATTTGTTGCTCATGATGTTCAAAATCTAAAGTGATGGGAATCAATCAACATGATACTCAAATAAAAATTAATTAATTAATAACGAAAACAAAACAAAACCCACTTCTTTCACATAGACGGAGTTCTCCAAGTCTTTGGGTCCTATGGCACTGCCAAACCTGCAGGTGACAGGAAAGGTCCTCCCAGGGATAGTGAAAACAGGACAGTCACCAAGGAAGGCTGAAAGCTTGTCTGTCTCCAACGTGGCTGACATCACTACAACCCTCACCGGGAGTGAGCGGCCTTTGATGTCCTTGCCGGGGTTGGAAAAGGTTTTCTTCAACAAACCCAACAGAATATCCTGCAACATACGTAGTACACCACGTAAGCTCTCAACCCATTTAGACCAGGAAAGGATGTCTAGATGATCTACAAGCTCATAGCGTGGCACGAGTGCCGCGCTACAAGCTTGTAGATCTGCTATTTTTGAAAAATCGTTAAAGTTTGTGCAAAACTTTGAATATATATATTTTTGTGTTTTTTTGTATAAACCTTTATTATACTTCCGTTTGAGGCACACCAAAGCCCAATGCATACTACACTACCTTTGATCACTAGGAGAGCTGAGTTTTCAGGTCTATAAAAGTCATTTCATACTGCTGTGGCTGCTAGCGCTCACGGTTCACACCGTTGGTGGCGAGTGGAGACTCCTCCCTCGAGCAACATAAATCTTTGCTTCTGGGGGTCACTGGAACAAAATCTTTTGAAATGGGGGTCCGCGGCAAATACATATCATTTTGGGTGGTCCTTGACATGAAAAAGTTTGAGAACCACTGATTATAGCAACATATATATATATATATTTGTTTTAATTGTTAGGATTTAGAAGACATTCGTAGAATCCCCAGAAACAAAGATTTGAGTTAAAAATGTTCCCTTTAAAAAAAATATATATATATATATATATATACAGTATTTGCAAAAATGTTCGAGATTTTTCTAAAATAACCCAAATAAATCTTAAAATGACACAGATGCGTCCCCGGTCTTAATGGATTAATCGACTCTCTTGAGAGTCAGATTGTTATTGTTCCCTTGTTGTGTTTTCTCGGACGTGCCTTATGAAGCCATTTTGAGCTGCATCATAAGACCATCCAAAATGTTTTAGTACGTGAATTCTGGAGAGAGAAAAAAATACGTTTTGGGAAATGTACTTTCTTCAGCAAAGTAACAATGCTAGTCTACTAGTTTGACATTCACTCCCTCTAGATCCTGTGAGTTCACACTCCAAGTATCTATGTATTGTTCAAAACAAGTAAACAAACCATATAACCTCAGCGTTAATTTCACTGTGTGTGAGTGATGGACACCAGGAGGAGCAGCACATGACCTTTATTCAGAAGACAGACAAACTTTGCACAATATAAACAACAAACTCACTGTGTTGAGGCTTCGTTCATGGGCTTCATCCAAAATCACCACACTGTACTGAGAAAGGCCAGGGTCTGCCAGGACCTCTCTGAGCAAACATCCATCTGTCATGTATTTCACTACAGTGTCCTGAATGACATGCAATCATACAGTCAGAAAGACATCATGTTTACATGGAATATTATGTGTATGCATTTCATTAAGTGCATAAAAGTACCTTCGTCCCTCACCTGTGACGTACAGTCGTCAAAGCGTACTTGATAGCCAACCTCTCTACCAAGACTGCATTGCATTTCCTGGGCTACCCTCTGGGCCACTGTAATAGCTGCCACTCGCCTGGGTTGGGTGATGCCAATTTTGCCATCTTTGCACAATCCTAATAGAAAGTATACAGTGAGTACCATTCCAGGGCATGTAATCTTGCCTTTTTGTTATTCTGATTGGACATGATTTGAATGACATGAAAGAGGCGCTTGATGGTCTGATACCCAGTGGTGGAGTATATTTACTCAAGTACTCTACTTGAGTGCAATGTTCAGGTACTTTTACTTTACCAGAGTATTTCCAATTTGTAATACTTTTACTCAACTACATCTCAGAGACAAATATTGTACTTTAACTTCACTGCAAATATTTGAAAACAGATTTAGACCTATATACTTTGGCAATAGCCAATCTACAAGCTCACAACGTCTCGCAAAGCAACGCATTGTGAGCTTGATCTGCTACTTTCAAAGCATTTTTACACATTTAGAAAACTTGTTAAATAGGACATTCTGCATAATGAATACTTTCTACTTTTAGTACATTTTGATCCCAAAACGTTTGTACTTTTACTCAAGTACATTTCTAATGCGGGACTTCCACTTAATGTAACAGATATACATTGCAGTATTGATACTTTTACTTAAAAAGTGAGTACTTCTTCCGTCACTGTTTAATTACCTGCTTGATGTAAGTATTGTGGTAGTTGTGTGGTCTTCCCACTGCCAGTCTCTCCTGTCACCACTAAGAAGGGACTGTCTCTCACAGCATCAACTAGCTGCCTCTTATGCTGATAGATGGGCAGCTTCTTGGATTCATCACTCGTGTCCCATCTCTTTCGTTTTGACATGTCTGTGGTCAGCTGAAGGCCAGCAGGGAACCACCAGACTGGTGAAAAGTAAGCCTAGTCGCAAGGAACACCGCTATGCCCTGAATTAGTAACTGTATCTGGTCATTGAATTACTTTTTTACTGGATAAAACACTCCATTCGCTTACACACACTCAAAGACAAGAGCCTGCGATAACTTCCGCGATACAATCCCATCTGTGTTGTCATTGGCGAAGTTGTGACCATGTGACCGGTTGCCATATTATGTGAGAGAAATAAGCAACCCAGGACTAGGGAAACAAGCCCAAAAGAACCTGGCCACATAACATTGAGCACTTTAAACTTTATGCATGCACCGGCTATTTGAAAATAGCCGATCTACAAGCTCACGACGCGTTGCGATGCGTTTTTCAAAAACTCTTGCAATAAAATGTGGAATATTTGGAATATTTTTTTGAAAGATTCTTCTAACACAAATGCTCCCTGCATGTAATCTGACGCTACCAGATCCAAACAGCTTGCTCCACACATTGTTTCACAGCTCTGGCAGGGTCAGGTTACCCTGCATGGCCACAACAACAGATTTTCATGAAAACATTTGAGAACCACTGGTTTAAATAATAATGAAGACATTTGGAAGCAAGCCTAAATAAGCAAGTACACTTTAGAAACAAGCCCAAAAAAAACTGCAACCTGCGCAAGTTCAACTACCAATTTTTACAAGCAACTTTACAGAAAAAGAAGCCTAAAGTCGCTTATAATAAGTCGACATGGCAACATTGTTGCGTAAGCCCCTCCCCATAAGCAAAAAAAACCTGTCTACGTCACTTTGGAACAAATGTTTTAGTAATTATTTATTTTTTGAATTTAATTTCTCATATTAAACCCTCCAAATAACAGTGGGAGAAGAACTAGTATGCCACACAGGTTATTTATTAATCGTGCAGATAGAAGAGTGGTCGAAAACAGACCATAGAGACAGAGCATCCTCTGCCTTAGTTCCCACTACTTTGTAGCTTGTCTCCTGTGTTCTAGACTCTAGGAACGTTTAAATAAATTACGCTTAAAGTCAGGATTGGGACATAACATTAGGCCTATAGTCACAAAACATTTTAGTGACATGATCAATTATGATGGTGGCAATGAATGGGAGTAGATAGATTTTGGGATCAATGGTCTGCAAGAAAGACCAAGGAACTGGGATAAGGTCTCTAGACTAGAGGCTGGGTGGTTGGGTCGACACAATGGACCAACTTTGGAGCAATGTTGTTGTTAGCATTGAGTGAGTTGTTAGACGATTGAATAAATGGATGGAAAAGAGCTTCACTGGGTTAATGGCAGCCAACTGAATCTTAGCGCAAACAAGTTTTCCTGCTATGCAATAAAAATGTGGAATGCACTACCGAAAGTTTATAGTGAAGGAGTGTAAAACCCTACTCACTCTCAAAACTGCCCTAAAAGAATATCTTCAGGAGGCTATAATTCTAAACTGGCCCCTGTAAAAGTCATAATCACTTTATGAATCACTTCCTTTCAGCAGCCCTGAGATGTGTTCAACCAGCTCTGAGGGTTTCAGAGTAAAGCTTAAATACAATATGGCAACATGAAGCAAAGGCCATAGTTTGTATCAGTCAAAATGGCAAAAAGACTTGGTATCTACTCCAAAAAAAATATTGTTGGCCTAAAGAAAAGCAGAATAAGTCATGAGTAGGCCTACGATTCTATTAACTTAAAATATATATTTTTTTAAATAATTCCTCATCTAAAATAGACATGTGGCATTTTGGAATCGTTTATTTCTTCTGTACAAAATTGTTAAAATGAAACATTCCAGATAAAAAGCCTTATATTTGCAACAACTAGGCTATATTAGTGAGTTTATTTGCTAAACAAAACAAAACAAAACAAAGCATAACTAAATTAGTATCATTCATATACAGTTCCGCTTCCGCAATTTCATTTGAATCTTTTTAAGCAGTCTTTCTTTACAATACAGTAAAGGTAAACACTAGAGGGCAGAGTAAACACAAATTCCAAAGTAAAGGTATCATTATTTATCATTACTCTGTCATCATCAAATGTTGGAGTTAAATGATCAATGAACAGTTTCACATAATTTGATAACATTTGCTTTTCCTTTGTCCTTTGCTGTTTACAGTTTGTTGAGCTGGTCTGTGCTATTGTTGTAGATAGGGTTTTCATATTCACATTCTGAGAGAGGGATTAAAGAGAAGATTAAATACAAATAAATAAAACACATAATTGAATTCTGACCGGTTCCATAGATCAACAAATTACTGCCACTCACTTTGTTTATCTTTCTTCCTCCAAAAACTGACTGCAGGAAAGAGAAAACATTTAGGATGAATGAAACAGATGTTGTGTGTGTGTGTGTGTGTGTGTGTGTGTGTGTGTGTGTGTGTGTGTGTGTGTGTGTGTGTGTGTGTGTGTGTGTGTGTGTGCGTGCGTGCGTGCGTGCGTGCGTGCGTGCGTGCGTGCGTGTGTGTTTTAAGTGTTTATTCACTGTTTTACATTAGGCTAGTATGAGGGCATACAGTTACTTACCTCTGTGACGATTCTCAGTTTGTGATGATGTAGCTTGCTGGTTGATCTCAGCTTGGTTTGCTGTGAAGTGTGATAATAATAAGAGGAAGAAGAATGAGGGATCATGCATCAAATTCCCTGTGATGTATATAGTAAATATTAATTTTACCATAATAATGTCGATTGAGACTTGCTTGTCGTAATCGGCTGATGAGCTCTAAAATGGAACAGAAGTTTCATTTCATTTCATGGTATAGAGAATTCATGATAATGGCAACAAAAAAACAATAATATGTCAAATTTCATTATGTTCAAATAAGCGAAATACAATAATATTGCGTCAGAGATGATTGAGTACCTCTGTGAAAACCCTGATTTCTGCCCTGGCCCTTCATTCTGGTTAAATTGCGATGATTTGTGGTCGGATGTTGTCGAATGTCAGTCTGCACTGTTTGGTTTCTTGCTGGATGACATATAATTCCAGTTGGATCTTGGTCATTGGTTGGGTCACTGGAATGCCTGTCTGGGTCATGCTCATCATTGTCTATTGAGTGAACAGACATTGAAAACTGATCAGACCTTACCCTTCCCCCCACAGTTTAGCTATTTGTGAATCTGTCTGTGAAATATTGAATTAATAATGTAAAGAGTTAACTGTAAAGGTGTGGTACTTTGATGAAAAAGAACAGACATAGAAGAAGACGACGATAGATGTAATTCAGTGAGAGAAACAAAAGTAATGCACACACCATAAATAGCTGGATTATTGTAAGCCCCTAAAGGAAGAAAAACACATTATGAATATTAGATATTAAATCAATGTACCGATTATGTGTTTATTAATTTGTTTATGTAGCCTAAAGAAGAACCTTTTAAAACAATCCAAACAATCCACATTACCTGTGTGTGCGTGCGTGCGTGCGTGTGCGTGTGCGTGTGCGTGTGCGTGTGCGTGTGCGTGTGCGTGTGCGTGTGCGAGTGAGTGAGTGAGTGAGTGAGTGAGTGAGTACTGGGATTAGATTAGATTACCGCTCTCATGCTGACCCACTCTGTCTATGTTCTCTGTGTTGCCTCCTGAAGGTGTGCCACTGCATACTACAGCTAGTACAGTATTACAAAAAACATTCAAAGGAAAATGTTGTTAGTCACGTTGTTTTATTCAATTCCCATCACATTGCTGGTAGTATCTGTATTCTGTCTGAACATGTATGTATCCAATGTAACAGAGAGAGGAATGCTTTGCATGGCAGTGCTGCACAGTGCAAAGCACCTCAACCTCAACATTTCAAAGAATCGTTGAGTTCAGGTGGTACGTATAGCACCTCAACCATCCCAAAGAACCGTTGTGGTCAGGTGGTACGTACTGTATATAGCACCTCAACCATCCCAAAGAACTGCAGAGGTGCGACGTACATAGTGCCACAACCACACTAGGGTTCATGTATGTGCTGCAGAAGCTGTCACTGTACCTATATTAGCAGGACTGTTGACGTAGTCTGGGGGACTTTCAACCCAAAGCTCTAAAATTGGATAAAATACAGTTTGTATATTAATAATCAATCAATGTGTCAGTCCATCATTCTGTTCAATGTGTCCATCCATCCATGCATCTTCATCCATGATCTTTAATTAGTTCTCAAACGTTTTCAGCTGAGACCCAAAAGATACATTTGGTGTCTCACCATGACCAAACATACAAAAAAATCATTATGAATTAACCACTTCAGGCAGTGGTGAAAATTGCCAATCTACAAACTCACTACGTGTTGTGATGCAACGAGTTGTGAGCTTGTAGATCTGCTATTTTATTTATTTCACACTTTTTTCTTTTTACATTTATTTTATGGATATTTTTATGTTGTAGTTTTATGTATGTATGTTTGGAACATTTCTTTTAAATAATTTAAAGATTATGTCTCTTTTGACATAACAATGGTAAAAAAAAAAATATTTATTCGATATTTATTCGTAACCCCAAAATAGGTCAGACCCACTGTTTGGGGTTTGGGGAGCACTGATCTACAAGGTTTAGAGCCAGGTTTTCAGACATTATACCAAGGACATTCATGAACTCACGTGCACATTTCACACAGCAGTAGCTGCAGGCACTCAGGACCAGGATGACAGCAGCCACCGCGGCTGACACGTAAACTAGTAGCCTGATGTTGTCTGCACTCGTTTCTGCACCTGAATA
>NC_139945.1:31486524-31624024 GCF_963454915.1 Gymnoscopelus microlampas
TTGATGAGGGTCCGTGGCCAAATATATATTCATTTGGGGGTCCTTGACATGAAAGCGTTTGAGAACCACTGAATGAGATAAATGAGTAGGCTACTAAACATGCAAAGATATGAACATGTCATGATTATCCTGGCCAAAATCATCGTGATTCACAATATTATCCCAATAATCATCAAATGCTTAAAACGGTTAAAATGGCACTAAACCATACTGGAATTAGACTCTGTTAAGAAACATTTGCAACATAGCCTATAACAGATTCAGATTCACCCAGATGAGAGAGACTTACAATGAGAGAGAAAATTAAATAATCTACCTATCAACCTGATATGTATTCACATGGTTCAATTAGGTATGTACAGTCAAAGTTTTAACTTGTAAAAATAATACAATATTTATAGTAATAATAATCCTGAATAATACTGTGGCACGTTTCTGTCATCAAACAGTAGCCTACTGCCAGTATTGTGGAGTAGAGAAATGCCCCAAACCTTGGTTATTAGACAATGCCTTTGTCATAGTGATGAGGAAGATCTGCTTCCTCTTGTCAGGCACTAGCAACGTTGTGGTTTGAAATAGTCGCTCAAGCCAGACACCTATCCCACAATCTTCGACGAGGGCGGAATCATGTGAAAATTGTGTGAACCAAACAGTCTGTCTTGAGACACTATGTTTGGAGAAAGACAAAAAGCAAGGTTGAGTGTATTTTGCTCTTGTGTGAGGTAAACTTTATTCACAATGACACATATAGCTGTTGCTTTAAATCTAGTCTGGGGACCTCCAAGGGTCCTTGAGGGGGTTCCAAGGGGTCCCCAGAAAAATGTGTTAATAGAATAACAATTCTTTTAACCACTTTAACCCTGTATAATACATATTTGAAAAATAGCCGATCTACAAGTTCACAAAGCGTCACGTTGTGACACGTTGTGAGCTTGTAGATCTGCTACTTTCAAAAGATCTTTAAAATAAACATAACATTTGATTTAAAAAAAAACCACAAATCTTGTATGGGTCACTGGCACAAAATATTTTATGATGAGGGTCCATGGCCAAATATATATTAATTTGGGGGTCCTTGACATGAAAGCGTTGTATGTATGTACAGTCAAAGTTTTAACTTGTAAAAATAATACAATATTTATAATAATCCTGAATAATACTGTGGCACGTTTCTTTCATCAAACAGTAGCCTACTGCCAGTATTGTGGAGTAGAGAAATGCCCCAAACCTTGGTTATTGTCTCCGCCAGGCCGAAGGCATGGCGAGAGAGTATGTTTTACCCTCCGTCCGTCCGTGTGTGTGTCCGTGTGTGTGTCCGTGTGTGTCCTGTCTGTGTGTTAGCAGCTAATCTCTGGCACCGTTGGCCCGGTCGCTGCGAAACTGTGCATACACACTCCCTGGATGCCAGTTCAGAACCTCTGCCTCAAATTTTTCACATGGGCCTGTTATAGCACCACCTGGAGGCCGATTTGTGCAAAACCCATTTTTTTACATTACTCCTACAGATTTTATCCAAACGTCATGCAAATTGGTACACAGTATCTCTATAGTCATGTGATCAACACGGATCTGTCCGATTTCCCATATTCAATCCTCATTGGCTAAGGTCTGCTTCCAAAATTTGCAGGATTGGTCCGTTTTGAACAAAATGCCTCAAATCATGAACGCAGCTTGCGATTTCCGTGACATTTCACAAATACATTCCCACTAGGCCAAGGAAGAAATGCCACCCTTTTTCACATTGGCCTATTATAGCGCCACCAGCAGGTCTAATTTAGCAAAACACATTTTTGGAACAAAATGCCTCAAATCATGAATGCAGTGTCCGATTGGCACCCTTTTCACATTGGCCTATTATAGTGCCACCAGGAGGCCACAATAACCTACCTGACCTTGTCTAGTTAGACAATGCCTTTGTCATAGTGATGAGGAAGATCTGCTTCCTCTTGTCAGGCACTAGCAACATTGTGGTTTGAAATAGTCGCTCAAGCCATACACCTATCCCACAATCTTCGACGATGACGGAAGCATGTGATGCAGATGATGAAATAGATGTCAAGGTCTGAAGGAAAGAATGCATCATTGTGACTGAGTGAATTCGTCACAACGAAACCCATCTGAAACCCACCTCCCAGAATTACCATATTATCCCCATTCATCTCCAAAATAATGGGAAATGTTGTTGCTAAGTAAGTAACGTCTTGAGGTTGTGGAAAATATGTTTGAATAGTTAAATTCTGGGTTCTGTTAAAATGTAGTCTTCCCTATTGAGGGTCACAACCTGCTGATGAATGCAGATATCAGCATGTGCTCTTTCTTTCTGCTTGGCCTGAGTGCAGCATTTGACACAATTGATGACTGATGACTGATTACTGACTGATAGACTGGGGCGTTCGATTGGAATTTCTGGAACTGTCGTAAACTGTTTTTCTTCCCCCCTGGAGAACAAAAAGTCTTGTGTCTGCCACCAGGGTTAATGCTAGGTCCAATTCTGTCCTCCCTTTATTATGGTTCATCTTAACAAACATTTTACACCATCACGGCATCTCCTTTCATTTGGATGCTGACACCCAGCTGTACCTCTCATTAAAGCCTACTGACCTTGGGACAGGTGCAGGACTGCCCAGTGGATATTAAAATGTGGATGGCACAAAATGTCCTTTACTGAAACTCCAAATAGAAAGAAATACTTGACATCAGCCTTCAGATGTACAATTATACAAAACATCAAACTGTGTAGAACAAAAGTACATTTTTGACTTTTTAGAATGGCCTTTACCTTAACTAACTCAGGAGGTTTGCAAAAATTCAACTTGAGATTTAAAATTGTTTGTTTACCTGATCTTGGGGTTCTTCCTTCTTTTTGTTGTATTCCAAGCACTTTTGTTGTTATATTAAACATTGTTTAATGTGTGAAGCGCTTAGACATTTAGTTTTAAAAGTGCTCTCTAAATTAGAAAATGCACTAGTAGGTGTAAACCCTGAACTCACCAACATCTGTTGTTTATCTGTTCCTTAGATACGTCTGATTATGTAGTTTTGACATTGACCTTGTTTGTGACCTCAACCTTTTAAACCTAAAAGTGAATAATATGTTCAGGGCTGTCTACTAATTACTCTCACCTGGATTCATACAAAACAGGGACAAAAATGAATCCCATAAAACTGCCAAGACATTCACAGGGGTGGTTTGAAGACAATAGTGGAATAATCACAGTACATTTTATGTGCAACAACTCTTTAGTCCATTTAAGGATGCAACTCTCAACTAGACTACACGGCAAGCCATCCTTTCTAACCAACCTACGTTAACAAACAGCCTATGACGATAAGCTCCCTCCTCTGTGGCTTGGTATTTCATGCTTTCAATGAGCCAAGCAGTTTTCATGTACAGTACTACGGGAGTTTTGTTCTTGTGAAACAGACTTAAGGGAAGTAGAAGTTGTCACAGGTTCACTTTAGGATCAGATATGGTATGAATTCTTAATACAAGAGACAACATGGTGTGGAAAATCATATTTTTACTGACTGGTATGTATTTGTTTATCACAGAATTCAGATAATACATGCACTTGAAGTTTAATTACCTTAATTGTTGGAATGGTGTACAAAGTATTTACAAATATATGTCACGTGGGTAAAGGGAAAAGTATATGGCATTTTGTTGTGCTTGTATTTTATTTTATACATTTTAATTGATTATATATACGTTCATCTTCAGTTCTAAGTACTGAAGGGAACATTTCCTTTTGACATTGGTTATATCAAAGCCACTTTGCGTAGCTGATGAAACATTGCAAGCCATATTGTTAAACCATTTCAAACTGTTAAAAGATGCTTCATGTTGCAGTAATACAGACAGTCAGAGGTTTCAACATCCACCTCGAGCCTGTAAATACTTTCTTAGAGGATTCAGATGATGTTCTTTTTGGACAAATTATGGTTCAATGTAAGGATGGGTAAGTGTCTCACTTTCATCAATGGCAATGCTGCAACTGCTACCACAATTGCATGTATTACTTCTATTCTTACTTGTATTACTACCACTGCTAATAATAGTATATAATGTTTGCTGGTCTATTTCAGGGTTTTGGTTTCTTCAAACTCAAAACCATTGCTTAAGTGTGCTTTGAACAGTGGCAACAAAACCACATGTTCAAGTGTTCAAGTGGTAATTCCAGGTAAAATTCACCATTCGGACAACCTACAGTATGTCATTTAATTAATTTGACTTCTAATACAACCCACTGAGAATGTATGCCCCTTTTTACAGCTTTTGTTGGTGTTAAGGGACTGAAGCCTGTCGTTTCAGTGGCAAACCAGTTCTTCGAGGATGTTGAGCAATCAATGGTAAATCAAAAGAGTTCTGCACTCTAAATAATGCTATAATGCTTGTTAAAATGTTTGTACTGTCTGCAAGGAGCACTTTAAACTTGGTCTTTGCTAACATTAGACAAGTTACCAGAGACCTCACACTTCAAAAATGCAAGAAATGAGAACTAAGCCAATTTGTGCTGATAGCCTATCATATATAAGCTGTCTGTGAACTGTCTGGAACAAAAACCACAGCTTCCTCCCATGCTAACGCGTGACGCCATTCACACATTCACACATCCAATTTGAGTATCTCACTGAACTTGCATCAGCCGGCTTTCTGCAATAGGCCTACCTGTGGAAAGCCTGGTTTCTGTTCACTTCATTGTACATCCTATTTCCCACACACACACACACACACACACACACACACACACACACACACACACACATACAGTACACGCACACATGCACATAGACATTCCGTTTCTGCTCTCTATTCGAAATCCATGTGTTTCACTGGGAACAGGAAATATGTGGGTTGCCTAGCCAAGGCCCGCAAACTTTGATCATAGCCACTTGCATTGGGATCTGAAACATTTTGATTGTATGACTATGACCTACAGTTCAAGCTATAGACCACAACGTGAATCGAACTGTTATAGCACCACCATGAGGCTGTTCAGAAAAATGTAGGGCGGCATTTCTTCCTTGGCCTAGTGGGAAGTTGAGAATGTGCGTACAAAGTTTCACAGCAATCGGACGCTGTGTTCATGATTTGAGGTTCAAACCGGACTAATCCTGCAAACTTTGGATGCCAATCTTAGCCAATCAGGATGGAATATGAAAAATCTGACAGATTGGTCTTAATCACATGTTATGACTATAGAGATCGACTAAATCTGTAGGAGTAATATAAAATGTGTTTTGCAAAAATCGGCCTCCTGGTGGCGCTATAAAAAAGGCGATGTGAAACATTTGGGGCAGAGGTTTTTCCTTGGCCTCTAGGGCTCACCGCAGATAGGTCCAGTTAGGTAAAGCGTGAATTGGCCTGTTATAGCGCCACCATGAGGCCGATTTGAAAAATGTAGGATGACATTTCTTCCTTGGCCTAGTGGGAATGTGCGTGCAAAGTGTCACAATGAGATGATATGCCAGCCAAAGCAGTCTGGGTGATTAAAATGAGATGCGTCCCAAAATGAGTCAAGCTCTGCTCTCTCTTTTGTGCAACATGAACAGGAAGCACCTTCATGTGTGCACAGGACATATTGGAACCAATCTGAAATATATTCTGATCAACCAGTATACTAATTGGGATTTATGAATGAATGAATCACCACAGAGGAAATCCATACCGTAAACATTTACCTCTATGGTCAGATCACCATACCTTTTACAGCGTAAACGGTATAATGATCTGACCATAGAGGTAAATGTATAGAAATGGAATGCCATTCACAGCAACAGTGTGTCTGTGGTATAAATGGTGGTAAAAAAAGTAATCATTCCATGCGTTGGGCATGTCAGCGAGTCCCCTGGCAAAGTATATGGCTGAACATAGAAGTAGGTTGTTTTTAGTTTTAGTTTAAAAAATGTTTACCTATCTGTACTATCTATGTATATGACCTTTTCCCCTCAGTTCTGTCAACAGATTAGGAAAACGCAGAACACAAATGAAGATTTGAATGGAAAATGTGCACTTGTCTTTTCCAACATGGATGTTAAAGAGATGAGCCCTGCTATGCTGAGTAGGTGGACAATAAAGCATTGTGCTTGACTGAAATGTCATGTTCAGTTCATGATGAACATAATATATTAAATTCTTCCACTGTGCTCTCTTGCTTATTCTTCCCTCAATTTGTTAATTATATCCAATGATTTGAAGTTGTGGATCAAATGGAAAGAAACAAAAGTAACAACAACAACAACAACAACAACAACAACAACAACAACAACAACAACAACGGTCAAGAAGATGAAGAAGATGAAGAAGATGAAGAAGATGGTAGATTTCTCTATTCTTCTCTTTCTCTAAGTCTTTTGGATACAACGTTTAAGTTAATACAATGTGTGTGCGTGTGTGTGTGTGTGTGTGTGTGTGTGTGTGTGTGTGTGTGTGTGTGTGTGTGTGTGTGTGTGTGTGTGTGTGTGTGTGTGTGTGTGTGTGTGTGTGTGTGTGTGTGTGTGTGTGTGTGTGTATTGTAGGTCCTGGCACAGAAATTGGATTTGTACTTGATGGATCTGGAAGTATTAACAAACCTGATTTTGAAATTGCTAAGGGTTTCATTTCCAAGGTGATGACAAGCGTTTGGGAGAAATGCATCAAAGTAGGTATTGCAATACATACATGAACACACAACATAGGTTTGTTTGAAAAAACTACGCACGCACGCACGCACGCACGCACGCACGCACGCACGCACGCACGCACGCACACACACACACACACACACACACACACACACACACACAGATTATAAATACACAAATAGGGAAAGGAATAGTAATTCTTTTTTAAAGCCAACTCATTTCATGATTTATATTGTATTTCAGTGGTTCTCAAACTTTTTCATGTAAAAGGACCCCCAAATTATTATGTATTTAGCCAGGGTATTTAGATAGGGTCTCCACCCCCATTTGTGTTGTTAAAATGTTTTTTAAATATTCAAAATTCTCATTTTCTCAAGATTGGAAACATTTTTTGCAGATCTACAAACTCACAACGTGTTGTGATGCATTGTGCACTTGTAGATCGGCTATTTTCAAATAGCTAAACTGATTTTGAGGGTATTAGCTAATTTTGCTGGGGCCCCCCTGGAACCGCTTAAGGCCCTCTGGGGGTCCCCGGTCCACTCTTTGAGAACCACTGTTGTATTTCACTGTGCTAACATTTTCCTATTGTTGCAGTGTGATTTTACCGTGGTACAGTATGGATATGACATTAGATCTGAGCTCCTTCTGAATGAGAGCATTGAGAATGGCGAGAAAGCTATTGAAAAGGTTAAAAACATTACACAAATTGGGAAAGCGACTCTTACAGCTTCAGCTATACAATATTTGTTGTAAGTATCACCTTCTAATCACAATTGTCATTTGATAATGTTTCAGCTTGGCTTTTTAAAATGAGCTGTATGCTAAACGAAATGCTGCCAATGTTAATCATACTGGTGTTTGAAAAACCTTTTCAAGGAATTATTCCTTTGTACCGGAGAATGGATCAAACCCGGATGCCAAGAAAATAATGATTGTGTTGTCAGATGGGGCAATCACATTATATGATAAGAAGGACAATCTAAACAATTCACTCAGGATGCTTAAAGAAAGGGACATCACCAGCTTTGCCATTGGGGTACGTGCTCTTGAATTTTTCATAAAGCTGGTTTTAAAAGGTAGGCTACTACAGTATAAGATATAAGGTTTTCTTACTTACTGAATTTTATCCATGCTATTACTATAACATACTATTTTTTACTTATCTGTGTCTTTGTGGCTTTCCTCTTGATCAAAACCATGTAATTTAGTTTTGGTGTTACAAATAAAGATGATCATTATCTAAACACAGGTTGGAAAGGAAATTAAGGATAAACCAGAAGCACAACAGGAAATGAAAGACATTGCCTCAAATGAACGCAACGTCTTCTTCGTTGATGATTATAATGCTTTAGATAAAATTCTGGGCCAGCTGGAAACTAGTATCTTCATTGGAATTGAAGGTAAGTTGACAGTGTTTTACAGTATGTCATTCATCATGGTGTATGCTAGGTTGTTCATGGAAGAAGTCACTTCATGTAAGTCTGAATACTGTATATTTGTAATTGCAATTAAGTTTTAAATATACTGTATCTTCTATTGAATTCATTCAAGCATTACAGAGGATTACATAAAAGTGTAGTTTTTTTCATAGAAATGACCAAATTGACAGATAACTCATTATCTTCATCAGAGAGAGAGAGAGAGAGAGAGAGAGAGAGAGAGAGAGAGAGAGAGAGAGAGAGAGAGAGAGAGAGAGAGAGAGAGAGAGAGAGAGAGAGAGATTAAATGCATTAATAAATACATACATAAATGTTGACCATGTCATTTTATTTCACACAGAATGTATTTCAATGTAAGGATTCAATAATGTTATTTCTAAACTAGGGATAAACCAAGGGGACAGCTTCATGTTCCAACTGTCAGAGGCTGGATTCAGCAGTCATATTGCTCATGATGTAAGTCTGCATTTGCCAAAATCATAATTATGTTTTTATATGATCATTAATATTGTCGTTGTCATTGTTGTTGTTGTTGTTGTTGTTCTTGATGATGTTATTGTTATTACTATTTATTTTGATTAGTATTATACATTGTATTATACATATTATTATAAATATTATTATTATTGTTTTTGTTGTTGTTGTTCCCAAAACCATCACCATGTACCCACTACCCACAATGCAAGGGGAAGTCATAGGTATGGTGACTTTTAACAACAGGCCTAACTTATTTATATAATACCTAATATAAACTCTATCCTGAATCAGAGGTATGGTACCAGTCCCAGATATATAAACATGCTGTACTGTTATCTGATGCTTAAAACAGGGGTCTTCAACGTTTTCAGGCCCCCCTAGCTGAGAGAGAGATGAAGCAGGACCCCCTACTCTATATTGTGTAAAATGTAAAGTTTGTTTTTTTTACTTAGTCTGCTCTTTTTTCCCTCTACACCTATAGCCTCTTTGCCAAAAATAGCCGATCTACAAGCTCGCAGCGCGAGGCGTTGAGAGCTTGTAGATCTGCTATTTTCGGCTAATGTTCACCTCAGAAAAGGAATTCAAGGGTTCAAGTGGCTAATGTAAAAAAACGAAATCATATCACAAATATTTGGCGGACCCCCTATAGTAGCTCTGGGGACCCCCTAGGGGTCCCGGACCCCCTGTTGAAGACCCCTGGCTTAAACACTTTGTGCCCAGGGATCCCTTCTATTTGGAGCAGTGGGAGCCAATACCTGGAGTGGTGGGGTGATCATCAAACGTCCCAAGCAGGACAATGTTGTCTTCTTGAAGGACAACTCCACTGAATTCAAGTTCTCTTACTTGGGTAAGAAAGATACACCGAAAGATTGTAAACGTCATTGTGAAATGTTGTGACCTCATTAATAACGGGTCATTACTCGTCACTCTCAAGCTAGAATTAGAAGTTTCATTGTTCATCATTATGTTTTTGAAATTCTATTATCTGCTAAGCAGCAACCTACTGTAGATATGCTTAGACAAATTTGATTTGATAATTGTAATAAATTGTATCAGATAGCCTGTTTTGAACAATTCAGTCAGTGATGGCAGGGACGTGCACAGATAGACTCTAGGTGATGCTAGAGCACCTGCCCTTTGCCCTCTTGACCAGAAGTGCCCTTTTGAAAAAAGGGCACACAGTTTACAGCAGGGGTCTTCAACAGGGGGTACGGGACCCCTAGGGGGTCCTCAGAGTTACTACAGGGGGTCCGCCAAATCTTTATGTGATTATGATTTTTCTTTTTACCATAACCACTCGAAACCTACCATCCCTTTTCTGAGGAGAACTTTAGCCAAAAATAGCCGATCTACAAGCCCGGGCTTGTAGATCGGCTATTTTTGGCAAAGAGGTATAGGTGTAGAGGGGAAAAAAGAGCAGACCAAGTAAACAAAGAAAAGTACAATTTACTTGAGCACCTGCCCCTCAAAATGTCTGTGCACGCCACAGAGTGATGGTCTGCCTTTTTGCTGGTGTTTAGCATACTGTACATGAAACTCTGCATTCAACTTCAACTCACTCACTGTCACTTTTAAAGGTGAATACAAAGTTTTTGTTTTGGCCACAACAGAACAGAGTCTGTCATGGTCACGCACTGAATCTTTCAAAACAGGCATGCATTCAGACTGTGAAAAATTATTTAAAGGGATATTTCACTTTTTTTTTTAAATTGGGTCATTTTATCGTTTACTCAGGCTTTTGTGAGCCCCCCAGGCACTTTTTAAGTTGCTTGATTCAGTATTTACAGTAGATAAATACAAACCCATTATAACTTCAAACTCCATTTTTAACATGTTAGATTTATCAAAAACACCCGTCCTTGGTTCTGGTGACTCACCCTGCCCCCTAATACGTGAGGGGGCCGTGTTTTATCGATTGCTTTTTTCATTTATTTTATTACATTTTTTGATTGTATATATTTTTTTCATTTCCCCCAAAAAATATCTAAAATGAAAAAAGTCATTGAAAAAACACAGTCTCCTCACGTATTACAGGTAATGCATGTATGTATTCCAGGTTACAGTGTGTTGTCAGCTGTGGGACCGTCTGGAGGTCTATACATCTCAGGGGCTCCTCGTTACAACCTAACAGGAGGGGTCTTCGTCTTTGAGGCAGCCACTCAAAAACAACTCCAGATTCTACAGGGTGTTCAGGTTGGGTCAATCATCTCGTCTCAAACATAACAAATTTTATGTCAAGGAACCCTATTGATATGCATTCAGACCCCATCTCAAAACAAAATAGCAGATCTACAATGGTACAAGCTCACAACGTGTCATTGCTTGTGTACTAATTTGTTTCTCCACATGTGTTAAGGTTGGCTCTTATTTTGGGTCAGTTTTGTGTGCTTTGGACATGAATAAAGATGGCGTGACAGACTACCTACTTGTAGGAGCATCATCCTTCTTCCAAAGTGGAGAGGAGGGTAGAGTCTATGTGTACAAGCTAAAGCAGGTATGTTACATGAATTAAAACACTTAAAGAGGTGGTGCCATGGTTTTGCACTTTTTCTGTTTTTCATGTGTCTATGAGGTTGATAGAACTTCATTAAGCCCCCTGGTGGTGTTTTTATGGTGTTTTATGTCTTCTCTGACTATTTTGAGTTTCTTACTGGAGGCTGAAACCTTGAGGGTCAAACATGCCAATAGAAAAACAGCACTTTAATGACACAGTAAAATGATACCCTCCCCCTCATTATCATAACACAACAGTGTTGGCATGAGGAGGAGGAGGGACTAGGACAGGTGGTGGAGGAGGTGCTAAGGTGAGAACCAGGTATACTTAATGAACTGGAGGCGTGTCCACATAAA
The DNA here is from genome assembly GCF_963454915.1 of Gymnoscopelus microlampas. Lineage (NCBI taxonomy): Eukaryota > Metazoa > Chordata > Actinopteri > Myctophiformes > Myctophidae > Gymnoscopelus > Gymnoscopelus microlampas. The sequence goes on from NC_139945.1 coordinate 31,497,918, forward strand.
AACATAATTGTAAGACTTTCTGTACACTTTTTTGAAAAAAATCTTCCTCTTAGTATAACCATAATACCTGATGATTATGTTTGGGGGGGGGGGGGGTCACTGAAAATCACGGCACCCCGTCTTTAACATGTGTAAAAATGCTGATACCATCTCTTTTGTTTGGAATAAATGTAGAATTGATGAGCTTCTCTGGTATGAACTATAATGTGTAGGCCTACTGTAGGAACTACTATTATGCATAATATGATATGATATGATATGATATGATATGATATGATATGATATGATATGATATGATATGATATGATATGATATGAAATGATATGACATAATTTAATATCATGTTGACCTTTCATGCCTGCAATCAATGTACATATCCTTTTTGGCATTTGGTTTAGTGTGGTGAGTTTACTCATTCTTACAGGGAATGTTTCACGAAGACTTTGAGTGGCAGGGCTTAGAGAAATACATATTTGCCCGATTTGGCTCAGCCATCGCTGATGTTGGGGACCTGGACGGTAACATGTACAACGATGTGGCTGTTGGTGCTCCACTGGAGGAAGACGAGCAGTCTGAACGATCTGGAAGCATTTACATCTACAATGGCGTTCCGGAGGGTCTGCAGAGGCACTTTTCACAGGTAGGTCATTGGGACTCATTAAGAGCGGTGTCATTTGTTTTTCTACTTTGAATTGTTTGTATTAGTATAATGCTGCCGTTTCCTAGTGTCTTAACCAGCTGATGTATTTGAAAAAGAGGTTCTAAGATTACGAGACTGTTGCCAAATGACAGCTGAGACTGAGAAAAGGCTCAGCTAAAAGTTGTCTATTATAACAATATTTATTGTTTTCTGTAGAGGATCTCCGCAGCAGATTTCCAGATGAAACTGAGGCATTTTGGTCAGTCGATTAGCGCCTTTTCCTCTATAAAGGACACCTACGACAGGCAGATTCACCTCAGTGTTGGAAGCAAAAGCAAAGTAACTGTCCTGGAGTAAGTTGACACAAAACAAATATTTGAATTTACCATACTTTTTTGAAATAAAACATCAGCTCATTCTGCCAGTGTTATTTGATCTGCATTTTAAATCTCTCTAGAACACTTCCCGTCATCGCCTTCAAACCCAAGGTGACGCTGACAGCTTCAGCGCAAAGCGTTGATAGCATTCCTGTCCCATGGCAAGACAGGATCAACAATGAAGCCAAACCAATGGACCTGAAAATCTGTTTCAGTACACAGAAGGGAGATATTGCCAGTATGTGTGGAAAAATATCAACTGCATATCAAATATAATATGAAATGTAAATAACATGATAATGGATATTGAACATTGATTAAAAGTTTTCTGATTATTTATTTTTATTTTTTCCATTTTTCAGGGGGTGAAACCCTTCAAATTCTCTACAACATTGATGTGGATGCAGGTCAAAGCCAAAAGCGAATTGGTTTTACAAACAAAGCAGACGAAAAGGGGAACTTGATGTTACTATCTGATAAAGATTGCCTTGAATCTATCCGTCTGAGTTTCCTGGTATGTCTTACGAACTAAATAGGATCACACAGAAAGACAGGGATACAGCATTAAAGGACTGCTTCACCCATTTTCAACTTATTGTCATATAAATGGAGTTTCTATAAGCTTGGAATTCCCACTGGTCGGGGTCACAAACAGATGGGCGACTGGTTTCTGAACTGTCCTCAAACAATGAGACACACTTATAATGAGCATTGGTAAGGACCAGTTATATGATGCAACACTCCTGAATCACTGCCCTCCACACTCTCCTGTCTAGCATCAGGGTCTTGAGCTCTACAGTGTTGTTTGTTATAAAGATAAGGAAGATAAGGTTGAAAATGGGTGAAGTGCTCCTTTAAGTTACATTGCATTCTTTCCCTTGCCTGTTGGAACAACTGACCCTTGCAGATCGTTACATTTAATTTGGAAGCATTCATATTAAAACCCTCATTTATCCCTCTCTTTAAGGGCTGCTATGATTGTTTCACACCAATATTTGTCAATTTAACCTTCACTTTGGCTCCTGCTGTCAACGGAAAACCCCTCCGTGTATTGGATGCTTTTATGCCCAGTGTGGTCACAAAAAAGGTAGCTAACTGTTTGCATTGAATATTTAATTTTTGTGTTAAATATTATACAATAAACATTTGTCTTTTGTTGGCTATTTTATACAACAATGTCAGTAGTTGCTTTGATGGTTAACCTGTTATTATGTTACCATTGCAGATTGAGTTTGAAAAGGACTGTGCAACAACAAACAAATGTGTTGAAAAAATATCCCTGCTAGATTCAAGCCTTACGTGAGTCAGTTACAATACATGAATACAGATTAATGACATGGGTTTGCATAATATGTAATAGATAATAATAACTGAAATTGCAGACTACTGAAATTACTGAACTATAGACTATTGCCTTTTCTCAATGCTACTTGCTAAAAAAAATAAAAAATAAGCTGTGGCGCCCCCCTCCCAGATTACAATACAATTACAGTACTACTATTTAAAATGATAATGGCAACTTACCGATAGGTCAAACTATTTTGTTCACCTCGTCATTATGCATTAGGCATGACTCTGTCGTCATTGGATCAACCAAGAGCAATGCAATATCCTTCAACCTGACCAACTCTGGGGATGGAGCCTACATGACTACACTGTTTCTCACATACCCTAATGTTCTGCAGTACAGCCAGCTGACATCGGTGAGGAGCATTTACAAGTTTACTGAATATTAAGTAGTCGTGATCATTTTTTTTCAATTGAATATTAATGGGATTTATAATGTAAGCTGAAATGTATCCAGAATGTACAGAATCCAGCAAAACTGAAGGGGTCAGTTTGCAAGAATGAAGTGAAGGAGATGATTTCCGAGCTAAGGTGTGAACTTTCACATCCAGTCTTCAAGAGAGATGCGCAGGTAGGTGACCGTGGCCAGGCAAGGAGGCCTACTATATAGCATCAAGGGCAAGACCACCAGATTTCTGAACTGCTTCCACTCGGCCACCATCAAACTGCTGAACAAGGCCTGATCACCATGCCTATCACTAGGCTGGCCTGATAACTGGAACTTGTTTACTTGAAACGGACTGATTTTCCCCTTCCCATCATATATTCCTCTGTGCGAACTTTACTTTCCATGTGGACCATGTGGACTTTTATTTACCTGTAAAGTTTCTGCCCTATATGTTTTTTTGCACCTTACGTATGTCTAATAATTCACATACCTGCCCCTACCACTTTTGCACCTTCTGCTTAAAAAGTGTATGTAGCATCTATCATTATGTTTATTTAATGTTAGAGGACCTTTATTTCCTCTTGAGAGTCAAGTTCAGTCTTACGGATGCTCCACCAAGGAGGACCTTATTTAACCATCACTTTGGTAGTAATGACAGCCGATTTCTAAAACCATTATATCATCAGTGTGAAGTCAGAGTGAAATACATTTTACATGAGTGTTTTTCCACTTTGTTCAATTTAATAGGCCAGCTTTACCATACATTGGCAAGTGCTGGACAAAAAGTCAGAGGCGCTATCTGCTGAAATCACCGCAAATCTGACATGGTTTGGAAGCTAAGCATTCATACACAAACATTATAATACAATTTGATATTGTCTTTTGAGAAGATTTGCATTGATTACAAAACATTTGTCTTTTAGTGAGAATCGAGGCACCCATGAGTTGGATAACAAGAAGTACCATATTGGCATAAAGAATGCTTTACAAATTCAAATCAATGGGTGAGTATCTGGATGATTAGAAAGAATATATTATTTAAAGAAAATTTGAGGAAGATGTAATTTTTGAATGCTGTGTAACCTTTTTACAGGGAGGTCACCCCAAACCTTGTGAAAGTAACAGATGGTGTTAAGGAAACACCTGTCAAATTCACATTCAAAGTCAGTTTACTCTGGTTTTCTTATCACAACCTCATGACGTGACCCACTAAGCCTTTGCGTTTTCATGCATGTTTATACCTTTGACTTCCAGCTTCTTGGCGAGAACAATTACAATGCAACTTTAAACATTACGATTAACATAACAATACCAGCACAACACACTAACTTGAAGATAACCGTGGTGCCGAAGGTATGTGAAAAGTTCAGTTACAGTATGTTAAATTATTTCACTATCCATTCACTGTAGGCTATGGAAGCATACAGCAACAGTAAAAACTCAATTCAAATAATGACACGGTGTTGTTAAAAACAAAGCCTGTAAGTAACACTCATTTTTATTATGAAAGGAATGCCTGAGGCCTCTAAGTGTACAAGTGTCTGTGAGTATATAATCAAGACATTACAATAAATCATAATCAATTCAATAATGATTGCATGCTGATGCTAATGCGTTCTTGTTAAGGCAAAGGGACAGTATGTCATTCACTGTACAGTGACAGAGCCTCAGGATATTATAGTCAAGGGTGATGCTTCAATCAGTGATGTTCAGGTGGGTCTGTCTGTCTGTCTGTCTGTCTGTCTGTCTGTCAGTCTGTACTCTATGAGTATTTTTTACAAAATCAAAATCCATGTGAAAAAAGTAATGCACAGAACCAGTTTTCTTTATGTCATCCTTACACATTTTATGAGAATTGTTCACAAGCTTTCACAAAAGATTTGTTTTTATTTATTTAGGTTTATGTTTTATTTATTCTTTACAGTAGGCTATGTGGTGTTACAGTAGCTGAGCCCAATTAACATCTGCCTTCCATTCTTCCTATAAGCAGGGCTCATCTGGGAGCATCACTGCATCAGCCAGTGTTAGATATGATACAGTCCACTACCAGCTTGTGGGCATGGACATGAAATCAATGGAAACAATGGTAATGGGTGATCTATTAATATGTCATCTGGAACGCAATCTTGAGAAGAGTTGATTCTCTAATCAACTCAACTCAACCAACATGTCAATCTGCTCTGGTCCTACTTCTGTTTTTAGGTGGAGGTGATGATACTCCAGCAGACGGTGGTGAAATCCATGGCTGTTATCATTGGTGGCTCTATAGGCGGCTTTATAGTACTGGCGATTTTAATCGTGGTACTCATCAAGGTACTGTATAGCATACATCGACATGTGACATATACTAATTCTTGTGTTCTTGCACTGTCTGAGAGATTTGATACTAATTAATACTCTCTCTTCTCACTTGCAGTGTGGGTTCTTCAAGAAAGGTTCTTCACTGGAGGTGCCACAGAGTCCCAGCTCCTGATACTGCTGCTACAGCTTATTGTTTAAGCCAGGGGTCTTCAACGTTTTCAGGCCAAGGACCCCCTAGCTGAGAGAGAGATGAAGCAGGGACCCCCTGTTTGGACCCCCATATTGTATAAAATTGTGTTTCAGATAAACTTTTGCTGTTCTTTTTTCCCTCTACACCTATAACTCTTTGCCAGAAATAGCCGATCTACAAGCTCACAACGCCTCGCAGCGCGAGGCGTTGTGAGCTTGTAGATCTGCTATTTTTGGCCAAAGTTCTCCTCAGAAAAGGGATGCTAGGGTTGAAGTGGTTAATGTAAAAGGAAAAAATCCTATCTCACAAAGATTTGGCGGACCCCCTGTAGTAACTCTGAGGACCCCCTAGGGGTCCCGGACCCCCTGTTGAAGACCCCTGGTTTAAGCTCATTTATACTTTTTGACACTTGTTGAAAGGGTCATGTGATGAAGTTTAAATCAGACTTTACTCTTATGTTATTGTTCTTTGTGTGCACAGCTGCCTCTGTGTGTGTACAGTAGTTAGTTGGCATACATACATAACGGACATTGCTCTGTATTGGTTTAGGACAGGTCTGTCATTGGAAAGAATCCAACAATGTGGTCTGCATATGAAGATACGTGTGAGATTGTATGTATGGCTTTTGGATATTTGTCTCAAATTAAAATATAGTTTTATTTTAGGCCATGAAAATAAGCATAAAAAGTAAAACACATGCTAATTCATCAGATTTGGTGTTCTCAAACTAAATTAAGTAGTACCACAGTTGGTCAAAACAATCAAAGAGTTGGTTGGTCAAAGAGTTCCATACACAGTAAAATCCTGTGTTAATTTAAAGGTGCTATAAGTGATATTTTATGGTTAAAACAAAATGTTTGTTGTTAAAATGTTAAAGCTACATATTCTGATAGTGTTATAGACCCCTGTTACTGAATACACACTATTATAGCAAGATTGTTATGGGAATATAGAGTTAAATAACATTTATTTCTAACCCTAATCACTTACACATGAAATTATATGTAAACCATGTCAAATCTATAGTTCCATCTTGTAATTGTAATGTAATCAGTATTGTGAGATTTATTTTATTCAGTAATGAGAGCTGTTTATTTGCTGCCTAATTTCCTATACAGTCTGAATGAACTATTACTGAAGTGAACATATTCACTTTATTGTGTGTGTGTGTGTGTGTGTGTGTGTGTGTGTGTGTGTGTGTGTGTGTGTGTGTGTGTGTGTGTGTGTGTGCGTGCGTACGTGCGTGCGTGCGTGCGTGCGTGCGTGTGAGACACAGTGATTTCAGTCTAGACTCTAAATGAAGGGTCAAAAAAATGCTTGCTTAATTGCTTTATTTTGTAATTTGTACAATATCAAACACAGCTCATCAATGAGATTGAACATGTCAACATTTAGTCAGATATTCTTTTGTGACAATCGCACTCATGCATACTATTTTTTGTGAAAAATGAATAAAACATGGCTATGGTAAATGGAGTTGTACTGCATTTGTATAGTGCTTTAAAATGTACTGTTGGTGTTAGGTCTAAAACTATGTATTTTGTGGACAATATTGATATATGTATTTATATCTGCCATCATATCCTATTTTAGTGTGCCATCTTGGCATAACTCAAGTTTGCCTACCAATCCTATGATTTTATTAAGTTCAAGGTAATCTTAGTATTAGTTTCTCTCCTTTCCTCAAGAGACGGCATGTGTTTTGAGCGGTACAGAGCACAGGCCCTCCGAGGTCACTGATTATCTCTGGAGGAATACAATAACAGCTCATTGGAGTTAACTTGACCATCTATGACAAAGCAACAACACCTCCAGCGACGCCGGTCAGAGCCGAGGTCAACGTGTTGTTTGAGACATTTGGACGCTGTTTGTCCAAGATAAACTGTCACACCATCAGCTTGCCATCTTCTCTCTCAACCTACGAGCAATTAAGGCTCCTCATGGCTAGCTGTCATCGTCAGAGCTGATAATAATAACTTCCTTTGTGAATAACTATTGTGATCATTGACTGTTTAGTCAGAGAGATATTTTGCCGTACGACGCCTGGTGTATTGATTATTTTACTTAATACAATGTCAACTTTTTAATTTGAGAACCAGCCTCTGTCCGTCTTTGATATCGTCTCATCCTTTTTACACTGGGTTTTCAGCTGTTTAACTACAAATCGTTTTGATTAACATAGAGCAGGATTTACGACCCTTATCAGCTCCCTTATCAGTTCTATCAGTTGGAGCCTGTGTTCAAACTGGAAAAAAATCCTTTCCCAAACTGCCGCTCTACCTCCCGAGCCACTGCTGTCCCATCTGTTGTACAAATAATAAAGAGATAAACATGGACCAAGAATTCACTACAAGATATACATCTACTTATTAACTCATTCATATTTTGTGAATAATATTACGTGTTAACTTCAACAATGGTACACTTAAAAATCACAAGTGTTCATTTGTCCATGTGGCTCCATATGGCTCCATTTCTACACTTTCAGAGTTAATAAACAACAGAAACCGGACAAATAGGACTACATATTATAACACACCCAAAGAAACATAGCAGGAACTGCTACTTTTAAGGATTGCAGGGAACCCATTCCATATACAGTTGTGTACATGAATGAACATTGTTCAATGTTTATCTTAAATCTGACAGGAACCAGTTCAGTGGATCTCCCCCTTGAAACGTGGCCGTGAACACTACTGACTTTATTAAAATAATTACTGAGGCACTTCGGAGCTACATTATACAAAATGCACCATGCACATCTTTGATTTGGGTCACTCTCTCTCTCTCAACTACTCTGAGCCACTTTAGGCTGTCAAAATGTGCTGGGAGGAGGTGAGTTCTGGGATCTAGCATTAGTATTAATCTGACTAATTTGTTCTGCGCGGTCTGAACTCTGAAGCCTATTTTTTTTTATCTAGGGGGTGCTGGTTTACCAAGAAGAACAGGCTTAGTCAAAATGGCAGTGAACCAGAGCCCCCGACAAAATCTCCAACACATTTCTGTTCAGAAATGTGGACATTCTACCAAGAAATCTGACTCTGATTGACATGATGCGTTGTGAACTTGCGCAAGAACCTCTTTTTCAGGTGATTCGCCCAGGTGGGCGAGGTTTGGAGGTTAAGATTTAGGCATAGTTTCTGTGAGGTTAAGGGCTTAAGGTCATTACAGACCGGCGATTACGCGAATATACGCAAAATTCGGATGCGGTCCGAATAAATATAAGACGCTTTTTCGCTCCGCGAAACGGATGTGGAAGCTTGCATTGACTTTATAAGGTTTTTAAAAAAAACGTATTATTCGCATGAAAAAAAGGGCCTATAGGGTTCCACATTCCAGCCTGATTGGCAAATTCTGAACATTGCTGGCCCACACTAACCTACCTGACTTGGCGGAGACCTGTGCTCCGAGCGCTTTTTATAGTTTCTCCTGTGTTGTTGTGTAGGGAATGGATGTGGCCTTTACTAGAGCAATTAAGATAAATGGAAGGAGCAGGTTCAACTGGCCCTAGGGCAGAGATAATTGATCCTGACCTTTGGACAGGCTGCATGTTGGTTTCAATTCTACAAGCTGTGTTTGGTGTCTTGTGCTCTATGTTATGCTCTACCACTACAACCAACTCCAAGTTTGCTGGAGCCTTTGGTCTGTCTGTTGGATGAGACCAGCAGATCTACAAGCCCACAACAAGATCGGCTATTTACACTATATTTGAAACAGGGCTGGGAGTGGCTAATTCCTATTTTTTTTGTAAATTTGGGTCCAATAGTCCCTTTAAATGTAGTGGAGTCAAACGTACAATATTTCTATTTAAAATGTAGCATAGTGAAAGTCATGTGCTTGCAAAAAACAACAACAATTCTCCAAAAAGATACTGTCCTCCACTGGAGACCAGAGATATGGGGCAGATCCACAGTATTCAGCAAGAGAGATGGAAGGAATCTCCAGTGCAGTGGTTACCATTGATAGGCCAAGCAGAAAGCAGAGTGGTGACATTCTGGTAGGCCGATTTGTCCAGCTCAATATTGAAAAGTTACCTGTGACAATGACTTTCTAAGTTTTCATCTGGTGAAGGGGTGTTCAATTTGCACACATATTTATTCAACATACAGTAGCAGTACTTTTACAAACAAACTACATTCAAAGGGGTTGTCTAGATTGTTGGTCATGGGTGCCTGCCACCTACAGAACCCACAGCACCCAATGAAGCTCTGCTTATACGTGTCAGTTTACTGAACTGCAGCTATGTTGTGTTATGTTTGTCTGCAGAGTTGCAGGGTGTTGGATGGCCACTGTCGAGGCAACGAGGACTGTGAGGAGGGAGAGACTGTCATGGCTGGACATGGTGGGGTGTACTGCTCCAGTGATGTTTCCTTTTTAAAAAATGTTCTCCCTTTTGCATGCACTGTATTCAAATTATCTATTTGAATGATTCAAATGAAATTGTGTTTTAGTGTAGACAGACTGGATAGCTTGGCTTGGTATTGTTGAAAGACTAATTGGTTCACTGTTCTATAAACAATACTAATACGTTAAACCAGAAATACTGAAAGAGGATAAAGGGGAACAGTTGGAGGCAGATGTTATATATTTTTTTAATACTTTTTTATTGGAATTTTTTGTAACATGATAAACACATCAGAGTATAAACAACTATAAAATATAAAACAAGAAAAGACAATGACAAATAATTTGGTATGAATTCAAATAAAATATACAACATAAAAACAACAACAAACAGTTGTACAGATACAAAAAAAAAAAAAAAGTAAAGTAGAAGTAGAAGACAAGTAAAATTTGTCTTCACTCCCTCTCAATTCAAACTTTATCTTTTCCAATTGCAAATAGTGCATTACATCTTTCATAAGTGAAGTATGGGTTGGAGCTTGCACTTGCTTCCAATTCAACAATATCAGTTGACTCCCAATACTGCCGTCAGTGGATCTGGGTCAAAAGGTTTTTTTAACAATACCTGACAGTGATTTAAATATATTTAGCCAATATGACGTTAATTTTGTGCAGTGCCAGAACATATGAGCTAAAGTGGCTGGTGACTGGCCACATCTGTCGCAGGATGAATTTATAGTTGGATACATTTTGTTGAGCTTTTCCAAATGTAATCTGTGTAATATTTTAAATTGCAGAAGACCATGCCTGCCCACATAGCAAAAAAGACCTGGCAAAGTTATGGCCCGGATCATGCTGTTTGTCATGGCCCACTCGGAGCAATGGTCTATACCCCCTGGTCTGGCGCCAGATTGGTTTACCAGAAGCTCAGACATACATGAACCGTATATGGGCCAGCTGTAAAGGGCCACACTGTGCTAACCCAGTGATGAGCCAGAACATAGCAAAAAAGACCTGGCAAAGTTATGGCCCGGATCATGCTCTTTGTCATGGCCCACTCGGAGCAATGGTCTATACCCCCTGGTCTGGCGCCAGATCGGTTTGCCAGAAGCTCAGACATACATGAACCGTGCATGGGCCAGCTGTAAAGGGCCACACTGTGCTGACCCAGTGATGAGCCAGAACAGTGTTTCCACTGCTGGCCCAAACATGGGTCGCCAGAACAGGGCCTGAACAGTGTTTCCACAGCTGGCCCAGACATGGGTCACCAGCACAGGGCCTGAATAGTGTTTCCACAGCTGGCCCAGACATGGTTGGCCAGCACAGGGCCAGAGCACTGTGTCCATACTTGGCCTAGGCATGGTTGGCCAGAACTAGCCCAGAACAATGTGTCCATAATTGGCCCAGATATGGGTCACCAGCATAGGGCCAGAACACTGTGCCCACAGCTGGCCCATACATTTGCCAGGACAGGGCCAGCTGTGGACATAATGTTCTGGCCCAAAGCTGTCAATCCTTAAAGGAGAGATCCTGACTACCCCCCCCCCCCCCCCTCCCCCCAAATTAGACCTTTGTCACACCCCATTCTACAGTTGACTTTTCATAGATGCTCCTGTTCTGAGATCTTGCCATACCTTCAACCCTAAAATGAGACAATTGCCATCAGCTATTGTGCCCATTTCTCTTTCTCCAAACTTATTTTTTTCTTCACAGATCATTTATTTACCACCTGCTGACATGTCAGGATCCGTTTTTGTCCCAACTGAACTGCCATTGATGCAGAATGGATCAGTAGAATAATCGGTGATTGAAGAAGGATCGCCCTGTAGAAAGCAGCAAATACTGATCCATTCTGCATCAATGGCAGGTATGAAGGGCCAAAAAAACAGATCCTAACATGTCAGTAAGTGGTAAATAGATGATCCATGAAGGAAAAAAAAAAAGTTTGGAGATCGAGAATTAAGCACACACTAGCAGAGGGCAAATGCCCCATTTTAGGGGTGAAGGTGTGGCAAGATCTCAGAACAGGAGCACCTATGAAAAAAGTCAACTGTAGAAGTTAAGATGGGGTGTGACAAAGGTCTTATTTAGGGGGGGTTGTGCTTTAGTCAGGCTCTCTCCTTTAATCAAGCCATACTAAATGCCATACACAGGCTATAATTGACTAAGATAAAATAAAAACAAGCATAAAAGTTTTCTGCTTTTTAATTATTAAACTGCAAACCATGTGAGGCAAATGCGTGTATGAACAATGCAGTCAACATTTGGAATATGTGAACAATGCAGTTAACAAGAAACTGTAAACTGAAAAAAAAAGTAGTGCTTTTTTGCTGAAGTGACGGTCCTCCCTCGCCAAAATTTAACTCACAGAATTTGACGTTCCGAGTCAACAAATCTCATCATGTCCATTATACATTTCCGATGTGACAACTGTGAGTCACAAAGAACTGTACCAGGAGACCCTCATCCACGTAGCTCGCACCTCCCTCAGAACCAAGGTTCACGCAGAGATGGCAGACCTCCTCCACGAGGCTGTTGTAGATGCTGTTCTGGCCATTGCCAGAACAGAACTGATGAGATCCGAGTCCTGAAATCAAAGCAAACATAAGAATGTTGTTCTTTAGTCAAGTGGCTTAATTATTGGTAAAATAGTAAATAAATAAAAACCTGTGTAAGAAAAGAGGGGGGAAAACGCAGCATCAAAGTGAATTTATTATTTAGGCTTGTATACCCAAGGGATGCGGTGACCTAGTGGTTAAGAGGGTCAGGCTTGTTACCGAGAGGTTCCCAGTTCGACTCCCCAACACGACACTAGGTATGAAAATCACCGGGTGATTAACAATCCTGCAGGGTCTGGCAAGAAATAAGTTACTGCAACTTAGTCCAAACCCTGGGTAAATAACGATTTCTTCCTCTTCCTCTTCCCAGGAGTATTTATTTTTCTATGTAAAAAGAACTTTGTATGTACTTTATAAATAAAGCACTTAAAAACTTAAGCTAGTGATGGTACACCATATTATCAATATTGGCAGACATCTTAAGTAGTATATTAAAACACAATTCCTACATACTGTAGGCTATATGGGGGGGGGGGGGGGGGGGTAAGTAATTTTTGGTGGCGCTACCTACTGAAAAGTTAAGTGGCACCAGTGAAAAAGTTACGTCTGGAGCCGTGACCCCATCCCAGAACTAACTGTATCTACGTAAACACACCATGTCTTTCTAGACAAGACTCACTCTGCATTGGAGCTCCTTCACATGCGCCTGTCTCTGTCTCTTCTGCCCCCACCTCCACCTGACGCTGAAGCCCTGAAATCAAAGCAATCATAAGAATGTTTCTTCAGTAATGTGTCTTAATTATCAGTGCAACGGTAAATAAAACCGCAGTAAGGAAAAATAAATCCATTTTGTTTAGAACAAGAATTTGGAACTAAAGATGAGATGTGGTCATGACCAAAAGCACAAGGTCACAGGTACAAGCATAGATATAAATACCTAGATGCCTCATCCGGCAATGGCCGATGGACATTCTCAGTAATTAGCATACATGGTCGGCATTTTTGTTTCTTGGAGAAACTGGCCAATCACCGCGGGTCTTTCCCGTCACATGACAGAATCTACGGTGCGCTTGATGTGCTGCAGCACCCTGCCCTGAGTGCACTGAAGAAACAACCCCAGAAGTCCCTGGAAAAACAAGGCTTTGATTGGCCTGTAGTGTCGCCGCCCATTGTAAAACAATAATGGATACTTCCGTGTTACTTCCTTGTAGCCGTCAAGGAAAATCTCATAAGGAAGTGTCATACATCACGTGGTTGCGTCCATAGAGATGCGCCATGACACTTTCGGTGGCATAACGTCTACCAGAAGTTCAGTGAATACATTGCAGTGGATGAGAGCCTTCTGGACAGCTCGTATCAAACATTATTTTCTGAACGAATGCAACCTTTGTGTTTTGTCATGAGCTCAAAGACTGGAGTCCTCATGCACGCGCAGTCATTATCATACCTTCAGTGTAGAGTAGGCTATTATTTTAGAACACACCCCTCTAATTACTCTTATTCTGATCAATCTGATTTTCTCATTTTCGTTGCAAGTTCAATATATTTCGCCTTCACATCTGCACAACTTGATGTAAAATTGTTTCTAAAACAGCCTGTTTGAAACAATTTGTCTATAGCGCCGCTGATACTGTACAGTATCAATTAGACTATCTTAGATTTATTCAATCATTTGACATTATATCTTAAAATCTATAGCCTAGTTTGACTATCGACCCAACACTAATACTGATGAGCTCAGCCACTTATCATTATTCTACTGATGCTCTGCGAAGAGATCAAACGTGACATGTTTAGCCTAGATGTTGGTCCGATCGTTAAAGTTGATATTTGAATTAAAACGTTACTTTGTTTAGCTGAACATAAGCTGGCATATATTGCAGCTGTTCTGCAAAAAGGAATGGTCAAAACTACCCAAAAATATGTGAGCCAAACTTGTGGAAACATATTCAAAAATACTTTTTTCAATAGGGCTGTAACATAAGAAAATGTAGGAAAAGTGAAGCATTCTGAATACTTTCCGGACTGACTGTACGTAAACACCCGATCTTTCTAGACAAGACTCACTCTGCATTGGAGCTGTTTGAGAACCCCCTGTCTTTGTCTCTTCTGCCCCCACCTCCACCTGACGCTGGAGACCTGAAATCAAAGCAAACATCAGAATGTTTCTTTAGTCATGGGGCTTGATTCTCGGTGCAACGGTAAAAAAATAAATAAATAAAATAAAATGCAGTAAGGAAAACTGGAGGGAAAAAAAAGAAAAAAACAAATCCATATTGTTTAGAAGAAGAACTTGGAATTTAAGATAATTTAAGCTCAGTTATTAATGGCCAGACAAGACCCCTATTCCAGAATGAACTGTATCAATGTAAACACACCATCTTTCTAGACAAGACTCACTCTGCATTGGAGCTGTTTGAGAACCCCCTGTCTCGGCCTCTTCTGCCCCCACCTCCACCTGACGCTGGAGACCTGAAATCAAAGCAATCATGAGAATGTTTCTTTAGTAATGTGTCTTAATTCTCAGTGCAACGGTAAATAAAACAGTAAGGGAAAATAAATCAATTTTGTTTAGAACAAGAATTTGGAACTAAGGATGATGTGCTCTGTGCTGAAGTGTGGGTCATGACCAAAAGCATAAGGTCACAGGTACAAGCAGCCGAAATGAGTTCAGTCACCCGAAAGACTTGGAGTACTGCTACTGCTCACTTCTTTGTGTCATCATTTCCAATTTCACTTGTTTATCCTGTATGAGTCATCTCTGATTGGATAACATTGGTATCTGACCATAACATGCATGTTCTGTTTACTAAACACCTGGAGAGACAGGGAGACCCCTGTTACTGAACACTTCATAGTAATTATTGCCATCCGAATATAGATATGTTTATCTTTTAATAAACAAAATCACTTACTGCACAATTCTTTAAAAAATAGCAGTAGCTATAGAATAGCAGTGTTCCTTCATGATTGACTAAATTAGCTTCTCAATTCTATATTGTATGTCCCAGCAAAGCTGTTGGAAGCCAATTTAAGATAAGGGTTAGCATTAAACAACAAACAAAAAGGGTTTTGTGTGTGTGTCTTCCCCGAGTAGAACTGAAATTCTTACCAGTTGGATTTTGAGGTCGGGGCTATTTTGTAGCCGCTCCTCCAGGTTTTCTAGGGATTGGGTATCAGCTAATGGCAGCAGATTTGGTTCAACACCTATGAGAATGAGAAAAGCTTTATCACATCACAGGTTTGCAGGTGTAAAACAGTGGGTGTATTTCCATAAAGAAAGGGAAGAAGATGGAGCAAGGGGAAGAGAGAGAAGATACATTTTAGAAAACAACAATGCATCTACATATTTACACAAGAATAAAGTAACTTTATTCTTTTAAGCCTTAGTCAATTTAAGACATTTAATGAATAGAGTAACATCCGCGCCTTTATTCCAACAGTCGATTCATTTGTGGATTATACAGTGAGCTGCACCTTTTTAAAAAGGCAGTGAGCTTGTAGATCGGCGGTAGTGACGTGGCGCATCTAGTGAAAGCCGGAATTACACAATTTACATGTAAATAGGAAGTAAACGAGGGGGGGGGAATGGCGTTCGGCCACAGATGGGATTAAAGCACTTCTTTATTGAAAAATATGAACTAATACATTGCACAAATACTCTGGACACCTACTTAACATTTGGGGCAAGCACCTTATGTTTTGCATTTCTACATGTTTGGAGACATACAGCTCCAGGTTTTACCGGTGACATTTCAGGGCAAACTGGGGGTGTGGTCACTAAGACTCTCGTAGATACGAAAGTAAAAGTCAGATTTGATAAAATACATATACGATAGTCTTGATCTAAGGCTATAGTGAAGCCACACTTTAGAGCGTTTGTCACCACGGTCCATATTTCAGTGACAGCATGCCTGTTGCTCACTCGCATCTAAACGCGGTGTGTGTGCGGTGCAGCGTAAATGAGTCACGCAGTCAAGTTAGATAAGTCCTGACAGATAGTCAAATACGTCTTTGATGATATATATGCCTTGTTTGAACGATTATTAGCACACCAAGGAAAAAGATAGCGCAGAGATGCAACAGAATCAACCAGATTGAACTTACTTGCTGTGAAAATAACAGCTGCTGATCAGACAGTAATGAACTTCTCCCATGCGCTGGAGTCATACAACCAATGACAATCACAGCCCTGCAAGGAAAGAAATGTTTGATTAACTAACAATACAGTATATTCAAACTCTAATTATGTTTACAGTTGTCATATTACAATTCACCTTAAAATAAGTTATAAGTAGCTATATCATATCAGTGGTTCTCAAAGATTTCCATGTCAATTGTATTTGGCTTCAGATTTGAAAAGGTTGTGCGCCAAGGAACCCCACAAGAGAAGTGCATTTACACCTGGAGGAACCATCTCTAGAAACCCACTTTAAGAACCAACACATTAAATGTACAGTGGTTCTCAGGTGGGGTTCAGCAGGGACCCTCAAGATTCCAAATGGACCCTTACAGGCCTTTAACTCTGAGAGTACCAATGGAACCAAATGGACCCTTACATATCTGTAACTGTGAGTGTACACATGTAACCAAATGGACCCTTACATATCTGTAACTGTGTACACATGTAACCAAATGGACCCTTACATATCTGTAACTGTGAGTGTAAAAATGGAACCAAATGGACCCGTACAGGTCTGTAACTCTTACAGATCTGTAAGGGTCCATTTGGTTCCATGTATACTGTCAGTTACAGACCTGTCAGGGTCCATTTGGTTACATGTGTACACTCACAGTGTACAAATGGAACCAAATGGACCCTTACGTGTCAGTAACTCAAGAGTGTACCAATGGAACCTTACCTTTGACTTGCTTATTAAAAGTCCCCCCTGGCCTACAAAGCCCTGCAATATAAGTAAAATAAATATAGATTATTGAGGCAACTTCATGATAAACAGTAGAAAAGGTCACACACCTATGTATTCTATATACAAAAGGCAAGATACTTTGGTTTTAATAGCATGTTGTCTTTTAAAACGTCCAAACAAACGGTTTGTGTTTACAAGGAAATACCTGTTACACTACAGGCTAACTAACCAACAGAATCTTACATTATGTGCAGCATATGTTGAGTCACAACGCTATTTCTCAACCATTAATGTTCAGACGTGATCTAAATAATTATAAATGCATAAACATACCTCTTTTTGCTGTTCTGTGTTCTGTCGACGTCTCCCACAGACAATCTCAGTCACAGCTGCTGCTGATTAGACAGTAATCAATTTGCCCGCTGGTTATCCCATGCGCTGGAGTCATGCAACCAATGAGAGCACAGGACACGGGGGTGTGTTCTGAGGGACGACCAATGAGCGCAGGTTTTATCGGTTGTCAGGGAAACCATCACGACCAATCACCGCAGGCTCTTGTCTCTCAGGCAATGGGAATAGAGTAGGAGGGTTTTCATTTTTTGGCATCAAAATATACTTCAGTACTCAAAGTAAAAGTACTCATTATGCACAATGTCCCATTTTACAAGTTATCATGTGTATAAAATCCTTTGGAAATAGCAGATCTACAAGCTCACAACGCGTCACAAAGCGATGTGTTGTGAGCTTGTAGATCTCAGTGGTGTAAAGTTAATAAGTGTATTTACTCACTGTACTAAAGTAACATTTTTTTTTTTTTTTTTTTTACTGGAGTATTTCCCATTCTCAATACTTTTACTTCTACTCCACTACAACTTAGAGACAAATAATGTACTTTTACTCCACTGCAATTATT
Organism: Gymnoscopelus microlampas; assembly: GCF_963454915.1. Classification (NCBI taxonomy): domain Eukaryota; kingdom Metazoa; phylum Chordata; class Actinopteri; order Myctophiformes; family Myctophidae; genus Gymnoscopelus; species Gymnoscopelus microlampas. The sequence continues at coordinate 31,515,844 of NC_139945.1, forward strand.
TGAAAACTTTATACTTAGTTACTTTGCAGATATAAATTATAATGAAAATAGCAGATCTACAAGCTCACAACGTGTTGCATTGGCGCCGTGTTGTGAGCTTGTAGATCTGCTATTTTCAAACATTTTAGTACTTTTACTATTGATACTTTAAGTATTTTGATGCCAATACTTTTGTACTTTTACTCAAGTAACAATTTGAACACAGGCCTTTTACTTATAACAGAGTAAAAGGCTCTGTCATGTCATTTAACTGGGGACCCCTGGAACCCCCTCAACCCAGTTTGAAGGGTCCTTGATGATCTGCCTTACTTTTTACTGCATGTAGAGACACATATTGGTGTGGTGGGTGATTTCGGTAGCTTTATTGTTTAATGATTCTTGTGAGTTGTTTTTAACTTTTTTTGTGATGTGTTGAATGTGAGAACTGATTCAATACTGTTAAACTGTCCTTGTTATTAAAATCATTCAGACTCCTCAGGAGGAACATGCGCTTTTGGGTCTTATACTGACACTCAGCTTCAGGGAGAACCATGCATGTCCACAAGTGGTCAGAGAGCGCTTGTCACCTGCATATTTAAAGAATGACAGTCCATTGTTATTGCATGTGATTTTGTTTGTGTTTATGGAGAAGAGAATGTGGCAAGACACCCTGTGGGACCCCGGTATTTAAAACAATATTACAGGATGTCAAACCATTACATGCTGGAGTCTGTCTGAGTTACAGACCCATGTGGAAACCCCTCAAAGGAGGGTTTTGAGTTTTGATTTATTCATAGTTGACAGCCAATCAGGAGTCCAGTCCCACATGTGTGGGTTCTCAAAGCCTGTTATGGAACAGGTGTTCAAACTCTGAGTCATGTGTCATTTTTTACAGAGACAGCCGTGTTGCAGTGCCGTTTTGGAGTATAAGAATTACATATTTTCATAAGGACTTTGTTGCTTAGCTCATGTACAGCTGATGTTCAGGATACTGGCAAGTGCATGTGAGTATCAGTTCCACGTACAGTTCCATTGGAGAGTGTCTGCACTACTGTTTCTTCTTCAGGAGTGTTTGTCATCACTGCCATTCACTTTGCTGCATTATCCACGTTACATTCGTGGTGAACGGCTTTGTGCAATGGAGCGAGGTGGGCCACCTCCCACTCAACCCCGGCAAGACTAAGGAGATGCCGGTGGATCCCCGAAGAAGCAGGAAAGGTCCCACCAGTACCCAGCATCATCAAAAGAGAGTCGGTGGAGCTGGTGGACAGCTACAAATTCCTGGGCGTGCACCTAAACAGCTCGCTTGACTGGTCCGATGATGCCAATGCACTGCACAGCAGAAGAAAGAGCAAGCTCTTTTCACTCAGAAGGCTCAGAGGGTTTGGGGGGGCGGGCAGGATCGTGGGTGCCCCCCAGGAGGGGGTGGAAGAGGTTGCCATGGTGCGAAGAGCAAAGACATCCACATCCAAAACACAGCCAAATCTGGCAAACAGATCTGGCCCAGATCTGGCATGACAAAAAAACGGACCGTGCGAGGCACCGCGCTACGGGCGCTAAACTGTAGTCAAAATAAACTAAACTACGTCGCTACTCACATAAACAAAGGTTCTTATGCGTCCTTCAATGTCGGAAAGTGTCAGAACTCTTAGCACATCCCCATTGACTTTCAGTGGTAGTGTGCTGAGTTCCGACATGACATGGTAGTTCCGACATGGCATGGTTTGTTTTCTGCTCAAAATAGTCTATTTTACAGTGTGGGTGGGGTGCTGAGAGGTTACCCACCCCGGAGAATACACTTTCAAGGTCCACATGTCGAAGAGTCCTTGAGCAAGACTCTGAACCTTATTGCTCCTGGTACGCAGGTTGCTGCCTTGCAGCCTTTTTAATCCAAGGGACTTGGATAAAAAAGGTGCCATATAAATGCACCATTTACCATTTAGGATTCAACACATCCAAGCCAAAGAGACCCCATATATGGATATAGCTGACCTGTTTTGACATCACAGTGTGACTCAACCAGCTCAGCAGAAGGGTATACATGCCAAAACGCCCATGTGCAAGGGCTCATGTGCATGCACCCATGTGCGCGAGATCGCCCTTTAGGGCTTGTTAATTAAGGCTAATCTGGGCCAAATAAGCCCATAAACACATGCAGGCCAGATAGAAGTAAGGCTAACCTGTGTGCCAGATACAAAAATGATAAATGAAATGAACCCAAAACACATGTGGTCCAGATACAAAAATGCATAACGTGGGCCAAATGAACCCAAAACACCTGTGGGCCAGATACAAAAATGCCCAATGTGGGCCAAATGAACCCAGAACACATGTGGGCCAGATACAAAAATGTCTAATGTGGGCCAAATGAACCCAAAACACCTGTGGACCAGATACAAAAATGCCCAATGTGGGCCAAATGAACACAAAATACATGTGGGCCAGATACAAAAATGCCTAACGTGGGCCAAATGAACCCAAAACACCTGTGGGCCAGATTGTAAAATGCCTAACGTGGGCCAAATGAACCCAAAACACCTGTGGGCCAGATACAAAAATGCCCAATGTGGGCCAAATGAACCCAAAACACATGTGTGCCAGATACAAAAATGTCTAACGTGGGCCAAATGAACCCAAAACAAGTGTGGGCCAGATACAAAAATGCCTAACGTGGGCCAAATTAACCCAAAACACCTGTGGGCCAGATACAAAAATGCCCAATGTGGGCCAAATGAACCCAGAACACCTGTGGGCCAGTTACAAAAATGTCTAATGTGGGCCAAATGAACCCAAAACACCTGTGGACCAGATACAAAAATGCCCAATGTGGGCCAAATGAACACAAAATACATGTGGGCCAGATACAAAAATGCCTAACGTGGGCCAAATGAACCCAAAACACCTGTGGGCCAGATTGTAAAATGCCTAACGTGGGCCAAATGAACCCAAAACACCTGTGGGCCAGATACAAAAATGCCCAATGTGGGCCAAATGAACCCAAAACACATGTGTGCCAGATACAAAAATGTCTAACGTGGGCCAAATGAACCCAAAACAAGTGTGGGCCAGATACAAAAATGCCTAACGTGGGCCAAATTAACCCAAAACACCTGTGGGCCAGATACAAAAATGCCTAATGTGGGCCAAATGAACCCAATCTATACTCGGCCCATATGCGGCTTGCCATCATGTAACCGGTGCCGTCATTGCCAGACCTGGCTCACATCCGGTCCACATACCACTTGCCGGAGTGATATTCTGCCGGAGGTCTGCCAGACTGCCGGAACGAAAACGGCATTTGGGCCAGACCAGTCTGCATAGGTTTTGCTATGTGGGATGGCATGGTTTGTTTTCTGCTCAAAATAGTCTATTTTGGGTGGGGTGCTGAGAGGTTACCCACCCCGGAGAATACACTTTCAAGGTCCACATGTCGAAGAGTCCTTGAGCAAGACTCTGAACCTTATTGCTCCTGGTACGCAGGTTGCTGCCTTGCAGCCTTTTTAATCCAAGGGACTTGGATAAAAAAGGTGCCATATAAATGCACCATTTACCATTTAGGATTCAACACATCCAAGCCAAAGAGACCCCATATATGGATATAGCTGACCTGTTTTGACATCACAGTGTGACTCAACCAGCTCAGCAGAAGGGTATACATGCCAAAACGCCCATGTGCAAGGGCTCATGTGCATGCACCCATGTGCGCGAGATCGCCCTTTAGGGCTTGTTAATTATAAGGCTAATCTGGGCCAAATAAGCCCATAAACACATGCAGGCCAGATAGAAGTAAGGCTAACCTGTGTGCCAGATACAAAAATGATAAATGAAATGAACCCAAAACACATGTGGTCCAGATACAAAAATGCATAACGTGGGCCAAATGAACCCAAAACACCTGTGGGCCAGATACAAAAATGCCCAATGTGGGCCAAATGAACCCAGAACACATGTGGGCCAGATACAAAAATGTCTAATGTGGGCCAAATTAACCCAAAACACCTGTGGACCAGATACAAAAATGCCCAATGTGGGCCAAATGAACACAAAATACATGTGGGCCAGATACAAAAATGCCTAACGTGGGCCAAATGAACCCAAAACACCTGTGGGCCAGATTGTAAAATGCCTAACGTGGGCCAAATGAACCCAAAACACCTGTGGGCCAGATACAAAAATGCCCAATGTGGGCCAAATGAACCCAGAACACATGTGGGCCAGATACAAAAATGTCTAATGTGGGCCAAATTAACCCAAAACACCTGTGGACCAGATACAAAAATGCCCAATGTGGGCCAAATGAACACAAAATACATGTGGGCCAGATACAAAAATGCCTAACGTGGGCCAAATGAACCCAAAACACCTGTGGGCCAGATTGTAAAATGCCTAACGTGGGCCAAATGAACCCAAAACACCTGTGGGCCAGATACAAAAATGCCTAATGTGGGCCAAATGAACCCAAAACACATGTGTGCCAGATACAAAAATGTCTAACGTGGGCCAAATTAACCCAAAACACCTGTGGGCCAGATACAAAAATGCCCAATGTGGGCCAAATGAACCCAGAACACCTGTGGGCCAGATACAAAAATGTCTAATGTGGGCCAAATGAACCCAAAACACCTGTGGACCAGATACAAAAATGCCCAATGTGGGCCAAATGAACACAAAATACATGTGGGCCAAATACAAAAATGCCTAACGTGGGCCAAATGAACCTAAAACACCTGTGGGCCAGATTGTAAAATGCCTAACGTGGGCCAAATGAACCCAAAACACCTGTGGGCCAGATACAAAAATGCCCAATGTGGGCCAAATGAACCCAAAACACCTGTGGGCCAGATACAAAAATGCCTAATGTGGGCCAAATTAACCCAATCTATACTCGGCCCATATGCGGCTTGCCATCATGTAACCGGTGCCATCATTGCCAGACCTGGCTCACATCCGGTCCACATACCACTTGCCGGAGTGATATTCTGCCGGAGGTCTGCCAGACTGCCGGAACGAAAACGGCATTTGGGCCAGACCAGTCTGCATAGGTTTTGCTATGTGGGTGGCGCATACTGAAGAGGAATGTACTAGTTTTTGTGATGTAGACCATTGTTCATCCGTGATAGATATTCCTAGATCGTTTTCCCAAGCTGTTTTCAAATCATCCGCAGATGTTATATTTTAACCAATTTGTCTTTGTCCACCTCTGTACTTTGTGCCTTGATATCAGACAGACTCCATTTAAATCTACGGTCTCCCATGGACTAATACAGTGGTTCTTCATGTCAAGGACCCCCAAATTGACGCTTATTAGCCCGCAGACCCCCATTTAAAAAGATATGCCAGGGACCCCCATAAGACAAGATTTTTTACGGCTCTAGCAGTGATTCTCAACCATTTTAATTTCAAGGACGCCCAGTTTGACATGCATTAGGGCTACAGACCCCCATTTAATGGCATTTCTATCACTTGGACCGCAATTTATATTGTAAAATCAATGTCAATTTAACTCTGAGAGTGTACAAATGAGTTAAATTGACATTGCCTAATCTATCATTTAGCTGGGGACCCCCTGGAACTCCCTCAAGGACCCCTGGGGGTCCCCGGACCCCACTTTGAGAACCAATGGACTTATACATTGTTATGATGCTCTCTGAAGGAGTTATGACTGGTCGGTGTTTGAAAAAGGATACAAACTCTACCTGTGAAATATATGGCTGGTGTCCTGTTGAGAGACATGTCAAAACACAGTAAGGAACAGCTCTAGTACACGGAAACACATTTATATTGCAAAGGTTTACCTTATGATACCTGTATCTGAAACTTGTCTTTTTTTCATGTCATATCACATGGGTTGGTTTCTTGCTAATCACATTATGAATCATGACACACAGGAAGTGTAGGCTACTGAGGTTTGCTTGGTTTGCTACGGATATGAGTCAGACACCTTTTTGAGTGCAAACAAACCGTCAAATTGTTTTGAGTCTGTCTGGTGTGTGTGTGTGTGTGTGTGTGTGTGTGTGTGCGTGCGTGCATGTGTGCGACAAACAAGACGATGCCGGCCAATATTCTGTCAAGCGCATTTAAGTTCCAACACAGAGTAGCTCAGCTGAGTCACACACACCCGTGTGGCTCATTATGTGAAGCTGGTGGAAGGACCGGTGGTTATTTTTGCGAAGGAATGGGAGCGGCCGGGCTGCGGCAGATCAGCCTGGGTGATCGGTGTCCCAACTCCTAATGTCCGCATCATTATCTCAAATCACTACTAGTACTCTATCATCAAGATGGCCTGGAGAACTCTCTTCCTCTCGTTGTTTGACTACAAGACAGAAAAGTATATTATCGCCAAAAACAAGAAAGTTGGAATCTTGTTTAGATTCCTACAATTGTTCATTGTCGGTTACATTATTGGGTGAGAGATAAATATCATCTTTTAATTTTATTTTATTGTTGTTGGTGGAAAAAGTACTCACTTGTTTTACTCGTAAAAGTATCAACACTGCAATGTATAAATGCTCTGTTACAAGTAAAAGTCCGGAATTCAAAATGTAAGCTACTTGAGTAAAAGTACAAAATGTGTTGCTATCAAAATGTACTTAAAGTACCAAAAGTAGACAGTACTAATTTTGCAGAATGTCCTGTTTCACACGTTTTCAAATGTATAAAATGCATAAAAGTCTTTTGCACAATGCCTTGCATCGCAAACATTGTGAGCTTGCAGATCTGCTATTTTCACTAGGCCAAAATGTATATAGGGGCAGAAGTGGTACTGTATGTTTTGTAATAATAATCAAAATCTACAAAGTAACTAGTAACTAAAGTTCTCGGAGTAAAAGTACAATATTTGCCTCTGAGATGTAGTGGAGTAGAAGTAAAAGTATTGACATTTTGAAATACTAAGGAAATGTACTTAGTTACTTTGTTTACACCACTGCATTTCAGCAATGTTAAATTATGTCATAGCCTGTGTCTTCATACTCTTGCACTGCAGCCTCGACTTAAGAGACTATTAGGCCTCATGTAGGCATATTCTTCTCTTAAGAGAGGGTAGACATTATATCTTAAGAGATGACTTGCACATTTAAACACATTAAAACCACACGTACACTGTTCTGTTGACATTATTAGATTTAATTTAGCTTTTGAGTAATAAATCAACATATTTTGTTTTGGGTCTATATATTCAAGCCGGTCACACAGTCCTTGTCAGAAGATCCTGGTTAAGAAACACTGTTTTAAAGTTTCCCTTCTTCTACATGCAGGTGGGTTTTTGTGATCAATAAAGGTTACCAGGACGTAGACGAGGCCGTCCAGAGCTCTATTATAACCAAACTGAAGGGAGTTTCGGTCACAAACACCACCGGGTCTGGCCTGCTGGTGTGGGGTCCAGAGGACTATGCCATCCCACCACAGGTAATAATGATGATAATAATAATAATAATAATAATACAAATTGTTGTGTAAAACTATTACATAACAGGACATAGTCTATATGTATCATCTTAAAGGCTAATGGGACAATAAAATGCTCTCAATTCAAAGATTAATCCTGTTATACCATGATTATAACATTGTGTTTTTTCTACAGGGTGAATCTGTTCTGTTCATTGACACCAATTTCATAGAGACCCCAAATCAAAAGCAGGGTCACTGTGCTGAGGTAAGGGCATTTTATTACTATTGTACTGTACTTGAGTTGCAAAACACTTGTACTGTCTTCTCACAACTGCACATTTATATAAATGCACAGCCATCTATCGCATTTTATATCCATAATGTTTATGTTGTTGTTTTTTATACTTCATTGTATGACAGTGTTGCACAAAAGTAGCAAAAATAGCTGATCTACAAGCTCACAACGTGTCACGATGCAACACTTTTCACTGATTTAGAAAAATAAATCCTATGATGATGACATGCCCAAAATAGGGATGCCAAGTTGAAAGTGGTTAAGTCTGTCTTTGCGATTTGTGTATGTGTTATGTGGTTCGTTTCTGTCTATCATAATGGTACTACTCCCAGCTGACAAAATTGTGTCCAGGGCTCACTGGACACACCAGTGTGTGTATGTTTCTGTGTACATGTGCATAAATGCATGTGTGAGAGTGTGAGTGTGAGTGTATGAGTGTGAGCGTGAGTGTGTGCGTGTGCAAGTGCAAACGTGTGTGTGTGTGTGTGTGTGTGTGTGTGTGTGTGTGTGTGTGTGTGTGTGTGTGGCGCTCGTTCCATGCCACGTCAAACCTGTGTGTGTGTGTGTGTGTGTGTCTGTCTGTCTGTCTGTCTGTCTGTGTTCGGATCTTCAAAATCTTAGCCCTCCGAATAGGCTGACAGGAATCACACGTCTTTGTCACAACTCGTGTTTTGTCTTTTTGTAGTTTTATTTTAACATAGATGTCCACAGTACAGACCACAGGTCATAAACCTGGAAATATAGAAAAATAAACAGCATTACCATATATTCATAGAATATATGATTCACAAATAAACAGCAGTAATGTAGTACAGTCTAGCACAGTAGAACCGAAATAGCAGAAAATGACTACATTGCCCATGAGGCATTCTGAACCGTACAACGCGTCCCCCTCTACCATTAAGTTAGTGTCCAAGTTACAATACACCAAAATAATACTTTTCAATGGACTATTTGGGTAGCACTGATAACATTAACCACAGTAAGGTTCATAAAGTTTGTTGATGAGACGTTTACATTATTGGTTCAGTCACGGTGACGACATTAGCATTAGCCGCATGCTAACGCTAAACGTCCGTAGCTTAGCAACACGCTAACGGCTCATATTAAGTTGGTTTGGCTAATAATCATTAATCCCAATTTAACGCCAACACAGTAATGGATGTAAACGTTCACAGACATGCTTTTGACATTATTATCAGGTTGCATTATGAACCAGCAGTTAACAGAATACAAGTAGCAGGCCACGCTAGCAGCTAATACTGTCAACAACGTACCAACTGGTTGTGTGATCCTGACGCAGTGTAGATAAGGAAGGAATGCACGTCTCCACCATTGTAAAGACTACTAGTAGCATCTGCGCATGCGCATGCTCAAGAATTACCAGACTCACTTAACCATAACATTACTGTTACAATTATTTTAAAGACAGAAAATGAATGAACCATATCAATGAAATGTAAACACATGAAATGTAAACATATGAAATATATATATAATGTAAATATATGAAATGTATTTTTAAAAGTCACATTATTTAGACCCATTAATACTTTTACAATACTTTCACCAATACTTTTTCACCAAAACGTAGTGACCTAAAAGTCTTGACAGTCTGTCTGTCTGTCTGTCTGTCTGTCTGTCTGTCTGTCTGTCAAAAGCCTGTAAAAGTGCTGCACTACCAGCCACAGCCATAAAATACTGCCCTTGTATACATTTACCTGCCTACTGTCACTGTGTTGGCCATTCTTAGGTGGTAGTTTGAGCTGTTATCATCATTTCCCATTAAATACATTAGCTGGGTCTATACAGCAATGCTTTTCAAGCTCAACCAGTGTTCTGGTAACAATGTGTCATCGCCCTGTAAACAGTCTTTCTTGTCTCTCTCCACTGCTCCATCAAACGGTTCTATCACTCCAATATGCATGCCATTGGTGTCATTAGACTTAGATTACACTAACAATTTGTTCATGTTTTATTTCATAGCAGCAAGCAATGGAACAGAAAAAGTGTTCAGTACCCACAGGAAGTCCCATAGGTGGCGGGTAATGAAGGCTAGGGTAGGCTAAGCCTTCCCAAATGTTATGCTGGGAAATTCTGGGAATTGTGCAAATTATATATAATATACGTGCGCAGCATTATTTAGTTATTCTTTTGATAATAAATCAGTAAAATCAGGCAAAAATAAGAATTAAATAACCTAACCCTAACCCTAACCCTAACCCTAACCCTACAGTATAACCGAAATAAAGTAACCAAAAACCAAAAAGAAACTAACAAAATCCACCCAGAAACCGCAATTTTTGGCGCCAACCCCCAGCCTTCCCAATTGTCAAGCACACCCGCCGCCTATGGGAAGTCCCAAACTATTATGAAAGATGTGATTTTTCAGAGCAACTGCTTAGAATATCCATTCAACATTGACTTTAGTACACCTACATGGCTTTACTTTAGGGTCTAGTATCCAACAACTCACAATTGATGAGGCATGGGTCTGTTTGCATGTCTTAAAAGCTGGGCTGCTAAACGAGGTCATTGTGGTTATAGGGTGGAGCTTGCATTTGGTTGCATAATGGTTGCAAGCTAGTTAACAACAATTCATAAAACCTAGCTAGGCTTTTATCCAACAGGAAACACATTTAAAGCAGCACAACAACAATGTAGTGTTTGGCCCCAATTTGGCATATTTCTAACCACAAATTCAAATTGTCTCTTTTGAATATGTCATCTTTGTAAATTCATTAGTAGGCCGATTAGGCCGAACTTTGTCCAGATCAATATTGAAAAGTTACCTGTGACAATGACTTTCTCATTGTCAAACACAGGTAGGCCCGCTTTGTAGTTAAGTTTTCATCTGCTGAAGGGGTGTTCAATCTGCACACATATTTATTCAAATAGCAGTAGTTTTACAAACAAACTACATTCAAAGGGGTTGTCTAGATTGTTGGTCATGTGTGCCTGCCACCTACAGAGCCCACAGCACCCAATGAAGCTCTGCTTATACGTGTCAGTTTACTGAACTGCAGCTATATTGTGTTATGTTTGTCTGCAGAGTGTCAGGGTGTTGGATGGCCGCTGTCAAGGCAACGAGGACTGTGAGGAGGGAGAGACTGTCATGGCTGGACATGGTGGGGTGTACTGCTCCAGTGATGTTCGCATTTTTTTCTCTCTCTCTCCCTTTTGCATGCACTGTATTCAAATTATCTATTTGAATGATTCAAATGAGATTGTGTTTTTGTGTTGACAGACTGGATAGCTTGGCTTGGTATTGTTGAAAGACTAATTGGTTCACTGTTAACTGCTATAAACAATACTAAAACGTTAAACCAGAAATACTGACAGAGGATAAAGGGGAACAGTTGGAAGCTGCAAAGCAATTGTTCTACTGTATTTTAACCAATTTGTCTTTGTCCACCTCTATACTTTGTGCATTGATATCCGACAGACTCTCCATTTAAATCTACGGTCTCCCATGGACTAATACATTTTTATGATGCTCTCTGAAGGAGTTATGACTGGTCAGTGTTTGAAAGCGGACAAAAACTCCACTGGTACCTGTCAAATATATGGCTGGTGTCCTGTTGAGAGACACAGTAACAAAACACAGTAAGGAACAGCTCTAGTACACGGAAACACATACGTTTATATTGCAAAGGTTTACCTTATAATACCTTTATCTGAGACTTGTCTCTTTTTCATATCATATCACACGTTTGTGGGTTGGTTTCTTGCTAATCACATCATGACACACAGGAAGTGTACAGAGGTTTGCTTGGTTTGCTACGGATATGAGTACTCTGGTGGCCACAGGCTGAGACAGTATTCGTGTCTACCCCTCATAAACATTATTTTTATGTTTGAGTTTCAGACACCTTTTTGAGTGCAAACCGTCAAATTGTTTGTGTCCTTCATTTGCTATTAAGAATACAAATAAGACATAAGTAATCCACACACATTCACAGCCTGTGTAATGGAATAACAAACCCTACTATTTTACAGAGGACCTCTGTTGACAAAGGCAGAAAACTTCACCATCTACACCAAAAACTTCATTCATTTCCCCAAATTTGCCTTTTCAAAGTAAGCAAACAAAGGCTGCATTCCTTTAAAAATTGTATTTATTAAGTATTATGCAATGTATGTGTTACCAACCACTACGTATGTACAGTGAGTGTGTGTGTGTGTGTGTGTGTGTGTGTGTGTGTGTGTGTGTGTGTGTGTGTGTGTGTGTGTGTGTGTGTGTGTGTATGCGTGCGTGCGTGCGTGCGTGCGTGCGTGTGTATGTGTGTATATATAAATGCTAATTTTGTTCTTCAAATCTCAGGTCCAATGTCGCAGAGACAACTAATAAATCTTATCTGAAGAGATGTAAATATGATGAGGACTTACATCCCTACTGCCCCATCTTTCGCCTGGGAGACATTACTAGCCGAGCTGGACACAACTTCAAGGACATGGCCACTAAGGTTAGTTATACAGATTTGTATCGTTTTTAGTTTTATTTGTCTCAGTAAGTATTATATTTGTTAAGTATCTTGTGAAGTTCAACCTCTAATGGTTCTTCCTGTGCCTTCTGATGCAGCATGTCATGTCATCTAACTTGCTACAGAGAATCTATTCAGAATAATACTGGAAAGCAGCGATTGGGGACATGATGTCCAGGTCAGCATCAGGGGTAGTGTCCAGTGGTGTAAAGTAACTAAGTACATTTACTCAAGTACTGTACTTAAGTACAATTTTGAGGTAGTTTTATTTACTGGAGTATTTCCAATTGTCTATACTTTTACTTCTACTCTGAGGCAAATATTGTACTTTTACTCCACTACAATTATTTGAAAACTTTAGTTACTAGTTACTTTGAAGATATAAATTATTACATTATGAAACATACATAACCACTTTAGCCCTATTGCATTACCTAGGCTATTTGAAAATAGCAGATCTACAAGCACAGAGCAACGCTTGTAGATCTGCTCACATCGCAACGCGTTGTGAGCTTTTGTGAGGCTATTGTGTGTGAGGCTATTTTCAAACATTTTTGTACTTTTACTTTTGGTACTTTAAGTACATTTTGATACCAATACTTTTGTACTTTTACTCAAGTAGATTTTGAACTCCAGACTTTTACTTGTAACAGAGTACTTCTACATTGCAGTATTGATACTTTTACTTAAGTAAAACTTTTTCCACCACTGCGAGTAACCACAGTTGGTAGGACACACTGTAGACGTCACGGTGGTGTTTATTTTATCCAACTTTCTAATCTATCTTATCCTTGTCCAACAACGGTACAAGCTTGCTGCTTTATCAACTGCCATAACATTCTTATGACCGGAATAACAAAAGGCTCGCTAATGGAGTGAAAGTGAAACCTTCTTGATTCCTGAAACAGTGTTATTCTTATACTGCATACCATGCATTACCACAGCATATGAAGGAAAACTTCTTCAATTATTATGCTCTTTATTTATGTAACTTTGTAAATTGTAATTGTAAATTGTACAGTTCAAGAGCAGTTTACAGTAAGTACAAAGAAAGTTGCGGTTTGACGTTCAAGTAAATTTATATTCCAATGCAGTTCTGTTACAACTTTTAAAAATAAAGTGGTAGTGTCACATTCAAGTAAAGGCAAATATATGAACAATTTATAAAAAAAATAAAGACTATTGCAGAAACATTTTCTGTGTGCAGCAAATATTAAAAACAGTGATTAATATAAGACCAGGGCAAAAAGCAGGCAAACTAGTTCACCAACATGTACATTCCTGACACCAGAACGATGCAATTTCAGCTTGAATGGATGGAATGCATCAGACATTCAGATAATGAATAAATGCACAACGAGAATAGTCAGCCTTTGAGTCAATTGAAAAATGCTGCTTCAAAAGTACAATTTACAATTTATGCCAGACATGGAGAGACAATTATACATTTCCAAATGCACAACTATTCATACAAGACAAGTTCATTATCATTCTTTATGTGCTCTTTACGGAATCTTAAGTTGCACTAGAGCTTCGCCTGATCCATTCCATTGATATATTTTCTGTTTATTGATCTATCTGTTCCTGCAGTTTGTTTTCGCTGTGTCCGTGTGATACATGTTAATGAGCAACAGAAATATTTACACCTGCTGTGTGTCTAAACAAATGGCGCCTGCAGTCACGTGATGCTGACACGAATGAAGTCGCTCAATTCTCTTCATAGACCGAATACACTGTAGACCAGTTTAGCTTAGTGATTCTCACTTTCTGTCATGGAGGCCTTACTTCTACTCTATCGGGTAGTCATCTGCATTCATCTGATGTCCCTGGTGTAATCTCTGAATACATGGCTAGCAGAAACTGGTTTACAGGGTCTATAGGCTCTGTAGTCCCAGGTTTCCAGAAGGTGGCATGTCGGTTTCCTGTTCCGGTTCATTTTCCCATAGCTCCATTTGATTTTAACTGGAAACACGTGGATGTGAGGGTGTCATGCAAAGTGTATTTCCGATTAAAACCTGCTGGTACTACGTGGGACTAGAGTTATGCAGAGTCAATTGACCTCATACTGTATCAGTAGGACTGGAATTTTGAGACTTGTCCTATCAAAAGGTGCATTCATGTATAGATTGTTGATGAAAAAACAACTCCAAAAACGTCATGGAAGAAGATTTAGCTTGAGATTATATGGATGATTTGAGTTAGGATGCTATCAATTGTATATAAGTTCATAGCACCATGGCTTTGAATATACAGTATGCATTTCTTTACATTTTTAATGACTGATTGCTTGTAAACTGCTCTCTGTTTTTCAAGGGTGGGTCAATTGGCATTCTAATAGAGTGGAATTGTGACCTTGACAAGGGATATTCTCATTGTCATCCACGTTATCACTTCACTCGTCTGGACTCCTCCAACAACTCCATAACGTCATCAGGTTTTAACTTCAGGTGATTTGCACTTGAGTCAGTCAGACTACACTGGCTCCCTGTGTCTTCCAGAATCAATTGTAAAGGCTGTGTAAGCGATATCTTCTTGTTAAAGTAAGTGTTAAATAGCTCTCCCTGTCTCTGCAGTTCTTTAATAAACAGAAAATACATTTTCAGGTCAGGATATCAATTTCATCCAATCAGGATTAGCAGACATTGAGACTCCTGTATACTTGTGTTTGTTTGTTCAGTAGCAGGAGTCTCTCCAGCTCTTTAATCAGTCTGATTCTAGCAATGATTACAATGGGAACATGTTTTTTTAAACCAGAAAATATCACTTACCTCACCTTTAAAGTCCCTCTACTTGAATGCCGGGGACCTGTGTGTGTGTGCGTGCATGCGTGCGTGCGTGCGTGTATGTGTGTGGTTGATACATAGTTTATGGTATATTGTATAAATTGTATATGGACATAAATATAATATGCTGTTATTTTAACAGACACGCTCGCTATTACAAAAATGCTGCAGGGGACAGCTACCGAACCTTATTCAAAGTTTATGGCGTGCGCTTTGACATCATGGTACATGGAAAGGTATGGAAATTACAACTTTAGTTTATTGGATGTGGAGATAATTTTGGACGATGGCAACCCACGCTTTTTGTGTGTGCATGTGACACTTTGTGTGCGTCTTTTTTTAAACCATCTTACTTGTCATTCATTTCTTAGGCTGGCAAATTCAATATAATCCCAACATGCATCAATATAGGCTCAGGACTGGCGTTGATGGGTGCTGTAAGTGAACTCATTTTTAAACTCATTTTGAATATTTAAAAGGACAAATCCATAGTTTTTGGGTATAATGTTATGCAATCTATGCCATGGTGAATATTCTAAACAACATACTTTTTGCTCCATATGAAATTACATGCCTCAATTTGTAATTTATTTTCTTATTTCAACAGGGAGCATTCATCTGTGACATGGTCCTTCTCCATCTGATGAAGAAAAGCACTTTTTATCGGGAAAGAAAATTTGAGACAACAAAGTATGTCAAAAGTATGTCTTGTGTCTGGTGTTATAATGTGATATCAGCTCAACAGCATGACAAACTAACTGAAAGTAGATTTCAAGGATTCCTGTGATATATACTAAGCTAATCAACATAAAAATATGTCAATCATATTTATGAATTTATGAGTTAATTTTAGGCCTGCAACAGCCACACCGTAACAAATTACAAATGTTATTAATATTACCAAGTTTCTTAAAAACATTTGAGGAAGTCAGACTTTGGCAAGTATATATTTCATATTACTTGTCGTGTCGCACACAACCATAATGACAAAAGTGGGGGCGATTTTCAAATCTCCTAAAGTTCTGTCACTCTTGCCTTCTTTCCACAGAAATAAGGGTGCATCTCAACACAATGGTACAGAAGAGAAAGGATTGGAACAGCAGCAGCTGACAGACCTATCACCAGAGATTTAATCACCAGGGCCACAGATCGCTGGTAACAACAGCCGAATAAGTTGCACCATGCTATGTTGCCAACTGAGGCCTGTGACCGACACCCTCCCAGCCATAATGAAGTGAAGCTGCAGTCTTGCTTATGTCAGATGTTGTATTCAACAACAGTTCTCTTTATTTTTTATTTTGAAGCTACAGACCCAGACAACCTGGTGAAATGTCACAGAATTTCAGGATTCAAATATGTTATTATAACATTTTCATGTATCCATCTCCACAAGTATACAATGCAGAAGAACTTGATTTCTAAACATTGTATTTTCAACCATTAAATTACCTCTTTAAGGATAAAAGTGTTGATGGAGCTGTCTTTCCTTATCACCCCTATATAGTACTGGTAACTTTCACAAAGGCGACAAGAAAATTCAGCCGGAGACAGGCAGCCATTGGGCATAACGATTATATTATACTTTAGTCAGACATGAGAGACCATGGGAAGGTTACAGTATCACAGGTATTTCACGCATCATCGGTCGTCGTCTCTCAGCATGAGAACAGAGAAAGCACTGGGTTTTAACAGCACCCGTTAACATAAACATATGACATCATGGAATACACATCGAGCATCCAACCATCGGAGGTGTAATCCTGCCATTGGTGGAGAGTGATGATGAGTTGATGAAGTCAGATGAAGATGACGATGATGAAGATGGTGTGACAGTTTATCTTTGGACAAACAGAGCCCAAATGTCTCAAACAACACGTTGACCTCGGCTCTGACCGGTCACTGGTGGTCAGTGGTCACTCCGTGGCACTGAAAGAAGGGTTATCGTATCGGAGAAGAACACCGAGATGTAGTGTTCTAAAAACATTCAATATTGACATAACTTGAGGAGCCGACAGATAGCCACAGAAAGCCTGTAGCCAGCTGCTTGACCTTGTATAGAGAGACAGGAGAATAGGAGAATAGAAGCATACAGTATTTAACATGACTGGGTTAGGCCAATATGACACCATTATATTAAATTGACATTTAAAGCAGTTTATGACACTAGAAAAATTATAATCAACAAGATTAACTCTATCAAGCCACATCTGATCATGATTTGGATAGGGTCAAAGGGCAAGTTGATCAAGTCTTGTACCTTGTGACATTATTCAAACCAAACCAGACACAGACATAGGCAGACATAGGACATGAAGTTTTGAGTCACTTCCACCCACCGATGGAATAAAGTGAACACCAGTGACATTGCACTGACACAAAAATCACTCTCCAGTACAGGATGGAGTTGCAATTTCATGAAGGTCAGTCAAATGATTAAAACTCAATTTCTAATGAACGCCAGCCCGTGGATACATACGACTGTAGCTCTAGTTGTAAGCCCCTTTACTGTGTTGCATTATTATATTTGCATTGTTGTTAGCAATCATATAATTGCTTGGGATGTGTAAAAGTGACCGATTGGCCATGTCCAGAGATGCAAATTTGGGGTTCTTTATTTTACCCAAAACTCTTTCACCAACTTTTACAGTGCAGCATATAAATAGTGAATAGAGAATAACAAAAATCAAAAAAAAAAATACTTATAATACTTCCAAATCCAAGTCTAACTGTAACTCTGACAATGTATCAACAGTCATTAACCCAGCTACACATTCCCACAGCCTATGACTGATCTAAACATTCCAATTGAGTTTGTACAACATAATATAAGTTACATTTCTCACCCATCACTATATTCAAAAGACCATTCAATTATTGCTCTTGAATACAGACAGACCACCCACTCCTCCTCCTCTACAGTAGGCTACTTGGCACCCTCCAATCTAGGACTGCCAGAACTGCAGAGGAGAATGGTTGAGGTGACCACACCCATGATTAGCACCACTATCAATGATTCAATAAACATAAAAAACGTCAGAGGGAGGGGGGGGACTCGGGACCCAGGGGCCCCCCGGGGTTGTTAATCTGGCCCTGGGCTAGCGCAGTCTTCTCTTAAAGGTCAAATAAAATGAGGATTTTTATTTAAAGAGTAGCCTACGGTATAAATATAATTGTAGAGCTGAGTTCTTTGTAGACCATATAAATGAGTCTTAACTCTAACTGTCTAGTCCATGTTTTAAACTCATGCCATGTCTATCTAAATGAGTGTCAGCTGGGAATGTCAAAATGCTGTATTAAGAGATTTTATTTGCCACTTTGACCACACATGGATGGAGTTTAGATCCCATAGGGACGGTTGTGTTACTTAAAATTGGCTAGTTGTTGGTTGTCAAACAATAAAAGTGGTAGGCTATACTGTAGGTCAAGATGCATTTTGTTATGATGTCTTATTGGTTGACAAAATGACACTACAGTAGTTCACTGTTCAGAGAGGTCAAATTTTGAACAATTAAATGACCTTAACCATAATTTATGAATTGATTAATTTAAGTAAAATTGATTCATTAATGTAATTTATAATCCTATCTTATGATTTAAATGCCTGCCCATCTGCCATCACTATGTCCCAAAAATAATTTGTGGGCTAATATTAATAATACAAAATCTAGATTATTTAATTGTTAAAGGACAACTTTGGTTTTTTACAACAAAGGTTTATATTTTAGCTTGTAATTAAAGTAAATAAATGATGAGTGTAATTTTTTTTTCATTTACTGCTTTCTATAGTTTTAAGATTTTTTTGCGATATTTTTTACAGTGGGCGGGGGCATTCTGTCCGGTGGCTAAATATGCCTTTTTTACACAATAAAAAAGGTCCGGCTGTCTGAGATGGCCAGATGTGAGTTATTGGGGGCTAGAAGAGCTACTGTAAATAATAATAAAGAAAACGCCGGGTTAATGTGTTAAAAAAATACATATTTAGCCACCGGACAGAATGCCCCCGCCCACTGTGAAAACACTGTAAAAAAGATTGTGAAAATTGCTAAAACTATAGAAAGCAGTAAATTTAAAATTTTTAACACTCATCTTTTATTTACTTTAATTACAATCTAAAACATAAACATTGGTTGTAAAAAACCAAAGTTGTCCTTTAAATTTTTGCTTTAAAAAAAAAAAGAAGTAACTAAAAAGTAATATGTAATATTAATATATT
Organism: Gymnoscopelus microlampas; assembly: GCF_963454915.1. Taxonomy (NCBI): domain Eukaryota; kingdom Metazoa; phylum Chordata; class Actinopteri; order Myctophiformes; family Myctophidae; genus Gymnoscopelus; species Gymnoscopelus microlampas. The sequence continues at coordinate 31,534,987 of NC_139945.1, forward strand.
ACTGTTGCTCAGACAGTAATATGTAACGAAATGTATTACTTTAAAATGAAGGTAATAAGTATTAGTAATATATTACTAAAATAAAGTAACTTGCCCAACACTGTGTATATATATATATAAATATATATATACTGCATATAAAGCTAAATTTGTGAGTCTGTCTGATAATGTGTGTGTGTGTGTGTGTGTGTGTGTGTGTGTGTGTGTGTGTGTGTGTGTGTGTGTGTGTGTGTGTGTGTGTGTGTGCGTGCGTGCGTGCGTGCGTGCGTGCGTGCGTGCTTGCTTGCGTGCGTGCTTGCTTGCTTGCTTGCGTGCGTGCGTGCGTGCGTGTGTGCGACAAGCAAGACGATGCCTTCTATAGGCAGCCAGGCCAACAGACCTGTCAAGTGCATTTAAGTTCCAACACAGAGTAGCTCAGCTGAGTCACACACACCCATGTGGATTACTATGTGAAGCTGGTGGAAGGACCGGTGGATATTTTTGCGAAGGAATGGGAATACGCTACAGGCTATTGGTTTTAGACTTGTGGAATCCGTTGAAGGATTGATCTGTATTATGTGCTGTTCGACTGGTAATTCTAGCTGCGGTCATCATTGTTGCCTCTATGTGCTGCAGACACTGATCTGCAGCCGGTTGACTGCGGGTCTGCGGCAGATCAGCCTGGGTGATCGGTGTCCGAACTCCTAATGTCCGCATCATTACCTGTCCTGAAATCACTACTAGTACTCTATCATCAAGATGGCCTGGAGAACTCTCTTCCTCTCGTTGTTTGACTACAAGACAGAAAAGTATATTATCGCCAAAAACAAGAAAGTTGGAATCTTGTTCAGATTCCTACAATTGTTCATTGTCGGTTACATTATTGGGTGAGAGATCAATATCATATTTTAATTTTATTTTATTGTTGTTGGTGGAAAAAGTACTTGTAAAAGTATCAACACTGCAATGTAGAAATGCTCTGTTACAAGTAAAAGTCCGGAATTCAAAATGTACTTGAGTAAAAGTACAAAATGTGTTGGTATCAAAATGTACTTAAAGTACCAAAAGTATAGGCTACTCATTTTGCAGAATGTCCTGTTTCACAAGTTTTCAAATGTATAAAATGCATAAAATCTTTTGAAAATAGCAGATCTACAAGCTCACAATGCGTTGCATGCAAACATTGTGAGCTTGTAGATCTGCTATTTTCAAAAGGCCAAAATGTATATAGGGGCTGAAGTGGTACTGTATGTTTTGTAATAATAATGAAAATCTACAAAGTAACTAGTAACAAAGTTTTCGGAGTAAAAGTACAATATTTGCCTCTGAGATGTAGTAGAGTAGAAGTAAAAGTATTGACATTTTGAAATACTGTACTAATGTACTTAGTTACTTTACACCACTGCATTTCAGCAATGTGAGTAATAAATCAACACATTCTGTTTTGGGTCAATATATTCAAGCCGGTCACACAGTCCTTGTCAGAAGATCCTGGTTAAGAAACACTGTTTTAAAGTTTCCCTTCTACGTGCAGGTGGGTTTTTGTGATCAAGAAAGGTTACCAGGATGTAGACGAGGCCGTCCAGAGCTCTATTATAACCAAACTGAAGGGAGTTTCGGTCACAAACACCACCGGGTCTGGCCTGCTGGTGTGGGGTCCAGAGGACTATGCCATCCCACCACAGGTAATAATGATGATAATAATAATAATAATAATAATATATTATTATTATTATTATTATTATTATTATTACCCTTATTATTATCACCATCATCATCATCATCATCATCATCATCATCATCATCATTAGAAAAAAATTAAGAATCTTAATAATAACAATACATTGTTATTTCATTATTATTATTGTTATTATTATTATTAATACAATACATACTAATACAAATAACAAAATAATAATAATAATAATAATAACAGTTACAAAATGTGAACTGTTTACACTACTCCACAAAACAATACTGTCACTGTATTTGCGATTCAGTCACCTAATTTTCCATGTAGCCTAATTTATTTATTCATTTATTTATTGTATGTCGATCAAGGACATCATTCTTGAGGCTAATGTGGCATAATGCCTGAGGGCTATTCCTGTCAAGCCCTGACTATTACACAACAGGACATAGTCTATACGTATTATCTTAAGGCTAATGGGACAATAAAATGCTCTCAATTCAAAGATTAATCCTGTTATACCATCATTATAACATTGTGTTTTTTCTACAGGGTGAATCTGTTCTGTTCATTGTCACCAATTTCATAGAGACCCCAAATCAAAAGCAGGGTCACTGTGCTGAGGTAAGGGCATTTTATTACTATTGTACTGAGTTGCAAAACAGTTGTACTGTCTTCTCACAACTGCACACTTATATAAATGCGCAGCCATCTATCACATTTTATATCCATATGTTTATGTTGTTGTTTTTTATACTTCATTGTATGACAGTGTTGCACAAAAGTAGCAAAAGTAGCTGATCTACAAGCTCACATCGTGTCCCGATGCAACACTTTTCACTGATTTTGAAAAAGAAAATCCTATGATGATGACATGCCCAAAATAGGGATGCCAAGTTGAAAGTGGTTAAGTCTGTCTCTGCGATTTGTGTATGTGTTATGTGGTTAGTTTCTGTCTATCATAAAGGGACTACTCAAGTGTTCCCAGCTGACAAAGATGTGTCCAGGGCTCACTGGACTGGACACACCAGTGTGTGTATGTTTCTGTGTGTGCATAGATTGTGTGTGTGCGTGTGTGTGTGTGTGTGTGTGCGTGTGTGTGTGTGTGTGTGTGTGTGTGTGTGTGTGTGTGTGTGTGTGTGTGTGTGAGAGTGTGACTGTATGAGTGTGAGCGTGAGCGTGTGCGTGTGCGTGTGCGTGTGCGTGTGCGTGTGTGTGTGTGTGTGTGTGCATGTGTCTGTCTGTCTGTCTGCCTGCCATCAGGCAGAGTAGGCAGTTGCAAAAAAAAAGCAGGGGGGGGCAGGAAAAATATTGCCTAGGGCGCCAAATTGCCTAGCCACCGGCCCTGCTCTCTCTCTCTCTCTCTCTCTCTCTCTCTCTCTCTCTCTCTCTCTCTCTCTCTCTCTCTCTCTCTCTCTCTCTCTCTCTCTATCTCTCTCTGTAGCTGCATTGACAGGGTTACTTTCCAGAGCATTGGTGGTATGTAAACTGTTCTGTCTCTGACAGCTAGCAGCCAGCAGACAAGTGGAGTGGTAAGCCTGTAAAAGTACTACCAGCCACAGCCATAAAATACTGCCCTTGTATACATTTACCTGCCTACTGTCACTGTTGCCCATTCTTCGGTGGTAGTTTGAGCTGTTATCATCATTTCCCATTAAACACTTTAGCTGTGTCTATACAGCAATTTTTTAGCCGCATGCTGAAAGCATAGCGGCTCTATATTCAGTCTGACTCTGACCCGACATTTTTCCGACATGTATTAGACACTTTTTTTGCGTGATTGGCTGTCGTTTAAGCCAATGGGATACTTTCCCATACTCTGCACGGGCGCCCTCGTCCTCCCAAGCTATGGGACTAGACACGCCTCTCTCAGTGGATTCGTCTGAGCGCTAGCCGAATTTGGCTAATAGTTAGCTTGTATGCTTGTATGATGTTACTAACTGTTTTTAGCCAAACGCGGTAATGTCCACTCTCCATTAGTTCTCGACGCAAGTTGCGTTATTAATCCCGTAATTTTCATCTATTGTACATCCCAAAATCAAATGTATTAACCATGTGAGAGAGAGTAAAAAAAAAAGCGATTCTGGGCGAGGTAAACAGAACACTCGCCCCAAAACACACTCACCCCCATTCATTTTGCGGACAGAGGCCGCCGGATTAGACCCGGGCGAGTGTGTTTGGGGACGAGCGTTCTTGTAATCCATTGCCGCATATGTAGCCATGGTTCACATTCATGTTTCAGGGCTACTGCCTACCGCATGATGCATCCATATCAAGGGCCCTTTTAATACAAAAACCCACGGCAATTTTGGTCTACAGTACACCAGCCTTCAACAATAGTGTACATTCAGTGGTCAGGTTCGTTCAGAAATCAATTGAAGAACGCAGGAGCGAGTTTTCCATATATAGCAAGCCACGCGCGAGAACGTGCATACACGCAGTACACTACACATGTGTCGTTGTTAGGGTTGCCAACCGTCCCGTAAAATACGGAATCGTCCCGTAATTGAAAACTAAAAGACGCGTTCCGTATTGAACTGATACGGGACGCACTTTGTCCCGTATTTAAGGTCGGGGAATCAATTTGTTTTTTATTTGCATGACAGGGCGATTTATGAGCTGCCCTGTCTCTCTGCTGTGTGTGTTACTGGGAGAGTGGGAGCGCACTCGCAGTGAGTCAGTGTTGCCAAGTATAGTGAGAGAAATGAGCCAGGCGACCTACAAAAACAGGGCAAAAACAAGGAAAAAACAAGGCAGAATTTGTCCACAAGTTGCAGGAAATAAGCAGACTTGCCACCGCTGGCTATAATGCCATTGTCTGGGAGTGTGCTCAGCAGCTCATTGGCTCATTACTCAAAACACGACCAATGACGATAGCGCTTTCACGTTGCTAAGATACCTTCTGTGCGAGCCGGAGCTGTGCCTTGTAGACAGCGTCAGTGGAGATGTTTGGAGCAAAGCAAACTGTAAACTTTTTAAAGTAGCCTATGTCGGCGTATGTTTTCTGTGGTCCATGGTGGACTGGCTGACATCAGACAAACAGCATGCCTCAGGAGAACAACATACCAAAAATATATGAACCATCTCCTGAGATCGATTCTGTATGGGATATTACATATTATTTATCTATCTATCTATCTAGTATTTCTATTTACCTGCCCTGGCAGCCTACATATTGGCTGCTGATGTGGGCATAGTCTAGGCTATTTCAGTAGACTAATATGGTTGATTGTTTATTAATGTTGTGTTTTTAAAGTCTAATAAATAAACATGTATTTAATATATATTAATCAATATAATTAAATAGTGTGCCCGTTTAAAGAATAACTCTTATATATATTAATCAATATCATTAAGACTCGCTCGAGAGAGGCAGAGAAATGCAGACGATGCATCTCATTGCACAGAGGTGCGTGAGCAAGATAAGGATTTAACTTCATTTTAATCAGCACAGTGTAAGCACAGTGTAAGTTAATGTCCACTGCCGTCAGCGCCATCTTCATAATAGATAAATATATATTCAGAACAGAATAATAATATTAAAAATATTTAATAAAACAAAAAATCGAAAAATCATTTCTTTTTTTTCGGGTTTTGGGCCTAACATGATGGCAATAGTCGGGTTCGGGCCGAGCCCCGGGCCGGCCCAGTCGGGCCCAGTTAGGGCCGAGCCTTCATTTTCAGGCCCGTTGAGAACTCTATAAATGATTAGTAGCCTTAAAGCTACTATTTGAATACTATTATTATTTTGCCTATACTGTGTGGCTCGCTGTGCATCACTCTGATTGCATCTTTCATTCATTCTGCAACGTGTTAATTGTCCATCACCTGACAACCATTAGCTGTCTTTTGTCATCTTCATTTCTTTATAGTTAAATGTTGTGTTGTTGACAAGATTGGGGCCAAAAAAGCCTGGCGCATGCGGCTTTATTATGACTTGTCATTCTTGTTTCAACCTCAACCAGTGTTCTGGTAAAAATGTGTCATCGCCCTGTAAACAGTCTTTCCTGTCTCTCTCCGCTGCTCCATCAAACGGTTCTATCGCTCCAATATGCATGCCATTGGTGTCATTAGAACACTAACAATTTGTTCATGTTTTATTTCATAGCAGCAAGCAATGGAACAGAAAAAGTGTTCAGTACCCACAGGAAGTCCCAAACTATATGAAAGATGTGATTTTTCAGAGCAACTGCTTAAAATATTCATTCAACATTTACTTTAGTACACCTACATGGCTTTACTTTAGTGTCTAGTTACTAGACACTAAAGTTGTCGTATCCAAACAACAATTGATGAGGCTTGGGTCTGTTTGCATGTCTTAAAAGCTGGGCTGCTAAACAAGGTCATTGTGGTTATAGGGTGGAGCTTGCATTTGGTTGCATAATGGTTGCAAGCTAATTAGCAATACATAAAACCTAGCTAGGCTTTTATCCAACAGGAAACACATTTAAAGCAGCACAACAACAATGTAGTGTTTGGCTCCAATTTGGCATAATTCTAACCACAAATTCAAATAGTCTTTTTTGAATATGTCATCTTTGTAAATTCATTAGTAGGCTGATTCGGCCGAACTTTGTCCAGATCAATATTGAAAAGTTACCTGTGACAATGACTTTCTCATTGTCAAACACAGGTAGGCCCGCTTTGTACTTAAGTTTTCATCTGCTGAAGGGGTGTTCAATCTGCACACATATTTATTCAACATAGCAGTACTTTTACAAACAAACTACATTCAAAGGGGTTGTCTAGATTGTTGGTCATGGGTGCCTGCCACCTACAGAACCCACAGCACCCAATGAAGCTCTGCTTATACGTGTCAGTTTACTGAACTGCAGCTATATTGTGTTATGTTTGTCTGCAGAGTTTCAGGGTGTTGGATGGCCACTGTCGAGGCAACGAGGACTGTGAGGAGGGAGAGACTGTCATGGCTGGACATGGTGGGGTACACTGCAGTGATGTTTCCTTTTGTTATTTTTTCTCCTTTTTGCATGTAGGCTGTATTCAAATTATCTATTTGAATGATTCAAATGAGATTGTGTTTTTGTGTTGGTCGACTGTTCTATAAACAATAGCCTACTAATAAGTTAAACCAGAAATACTGACAGGATAAAGGGGAACAGTTGGAGGCTGCTTAACGCAGATGTTATATTTCAACCAATTTGTCTTTGTCCACCTCTGTACTTTGTGCATTGATATCAGACAGACTCTCCATTTAAATCTACGGTCTCCCATGGACTAATACATTTTTATGATGCTCTCTGAAGGAGTTATGACTGGTCGGTGTTTGAAAAAGGATAAAAACTCCACTGGTACCTGTGAAATATATGGCTGGTGTCCTGTTGAGAGACATGTCAAAACACAGTAAGGAACAGCACTAGTACACAGAAACACATACGTTTATATTTCGAAGGTTTACCTTATAATTAATACCTTTATCTGAAACTTGTCTTTGGAACTCTTTTTCATGTCATATCACATGTTTGTGGGTTGGTTTCTCGCTAATCGCAAGGAACACACAGGAAGTGTACTGAGGTTTGCTTGGTTTGCTACGGATATGAGTACACTGTGGCCACAGGCTGAAACACGTGTATTTGTTTTTGAGTGCAAACCATCAAATTGTTTGTGTCCTTCATTTGCTATTAAGAATACAAATAAGACATAAGTAATCCACACACATTCACAGCCTGTGTAATGGAATAACAAAACCCTACTCTTTTACAGAGGACCTCTGTTGACAAAGGCAGAAAACTTCACCATTTACATCAAAAACTTCATTCGTTTCCCCAAATTTGCCTTTTCAAAGTAAGCAATTTGAAACAAAGGCTGCATTCCTTTAAAAGTTGTATTTACTATTATTATTATGCAATGTATGTGTTACCAACCACTATGCATGTGTGTGTGTGGTGTGTGTGTGTGTGTGTGTGTGTGTGTGTGTGTGTGTGTGTGTGTGTGTGTGTGTGTGTGTGTGTGTGTGTGTGTGTGTGTGTGTGTGTGTGTGTCGCGTGCGTGTGTGTGCGCGCGTGTGTGTGCGAGCGCGCGCGTATGTGTGCGAGTGTGTGTGTAAGTGTGTTACCTTAATGCAATGTGTATATACAAATGCCAATTTTGTTCTTTTGTTCAAATCTCAGGTCCAATGTCGCGGAGACAACTAATGAATCTTATCTGAAGAGATGTAAATATGATGAGGACTTACATCCCTACTGCCCCATCTTTCGCCTGGGAGACATTACTAGCCGAGCCGGACACAACTTCCAGGACATGGCCACTATAGTTAGTTTTACAGATTTGTATCGTTTTTAGTGTATTATATTTGTTAAAGATGGGGTGCCGTGATTTTCAGTGATTTCCCCTCCCCTTAAGACATAATCATCAGGTATTATGGTTATACTAGGAGGAAGATTTTTTTCAAAAAAGTGTACAGAAAGTGTTAAAATTATGTTTGTATGTGGACACGCCTCCAGTTCATTAAGTATATCTGGTTCTCACCTTAGCACCTCCTCCACCACCTTAGCACCACCCACTTGTCCTAGTCCCCAATTTCCCTGAAATTGAAAATAGCAGATCTACAAGCTCACAACGCGTCGCGATGCGACACGTTGTGAGCTTGTAGATCTGCTATTTTTCAATTTTTAAATAGCCTAGGTATAAAATAGGGTTAAAGTTGTATTGTTTTATTGTTTACGGATCACCATTAGTCCTCACCACAGTGAAGACTACTAATCCACTAATTGGAAATACTTAAGCACAGTACTCAAGTAAATGTACTTAGTTACATTCCACCACTGGTAGTGTCACGTGGTAGCAGCCGCCATTTCACTTGTCACGCTGTACACAGATCCTGTTGCCGAGTAACCACAGTTGGTAGGACACACTGTAGACGTCACGGTGGTGTTTATTTTATCCAACTTTCTAATCTATCTTATCCTTGTCAAACAACGGTACAAGCTTGCTGCTTTATCAACTGCCATAACATTCTTACGACCAGAATAACAAACGGCTCGCTAATGGAGTGAAAGTGAAACCTCCTTGATTCCTGAAACAGTGTTATTCTTATACTGCATACCATGCATTACCACAGCGTATGAAGGAAAACTTCTTCAATTATGATGCTCTTTATTTATGTAAAATTGTAAATTGTAATTGTAAATTGTACGTACAGTTCAAGAGCAGTTAAAGTACAAAGAAAGTGGCGGTTTGACCTTCAAGTAAATTTAAATTCCAATGAAGTTCTGTTACAACTTTAAAAAATAAAGTGGTAGTGTCACATTCAAGTAAAGGCAAATATATGAACAATTTATATAAAAATAAAGACTATTGCACAAAAATTGTCTGTGTGCAGCAAATATTAAAAACAGTGATTAATATAAGACCAGGGCAAAAAGAAGGCAAACTAGTTCACCAACATGTACATACTTGACACCAGAACGATGCAATTTCAGCTTGAATGGATGGAATGGTTCAGACATTCAGATGATGAATAAATGCAGTACAATTTATGCCAGATGGAGAGACAATTATACATTTCCAAATGCACAGCTATTCATGCAAGACAAGTTCATTATCATTCTTTATGTAAGCACATTGACTCGGGTAGAGATCTTTGGTCACTCACCCATTTGTAAACTGAAGGTGGAAAGAGATTTATGGTTTTTGAACTGCTCATACCGTATGTGTAAAAGCTCAATCCATAAACGAGGCAATGAAACAGGTCTATATGCGACCAAAATCACTCGACCACTATTTGTATTGTATGCTATAAATCTGTTTATTCATTTTGTTTATTTTGTTCCTTTGCTTCCTCGTTCAGCTGCTCTCTACGGAATCTTAAGCTGCACTTGAGCTTCGCCTGATCCATTCCATTGATATATTTTCTGTTTATTGATCTATCTGTTCCTGCAGTTTGTTTTCCCTGTGTCTGTGTGATACATGTTAATGAGCAACAGAAATATTTACACCTGCTGTGAGTCTAAACAAATGGCGCCTGCAGTCACGTGATGCTGACACGAATTAAGTCGTTCTTTATTCTCTTCATAGACCGAATACACTGTAGACCAGTTTAGCTTAGTGATTCTCACTTTCTGTCATGGAGGCCTTACTTCTATTCTATAAGGTAGTCAACTGCATTCATCTGATGTCCCTGGTGTAATCTCTGAATACATGGCTAGCAGAAACTGGTTTGCAGGGTCTATAGGCTCTGTGCATAACTGTATTCCCAGGTTTCCAGAAGGTGGCAAATCGGTTTCCTGTTCCGGTTCATTTTCCCATAGCTCCAATTGATTGGCTCGGCAGCGGGTTTTAACTGGAAACACGTGGATGTGAGGGTGTCATGCAAAGTGTATTTCCGATTAAAACCTGCTGGTACTACGTGGGACTAGAGTTATGCAGAGTCAATTGACCTCATACTGTATCAGTAGGACTGGAATTTTGACACTTGTCCTATCAAAAGGTGTATTCATGTAGAGATCTTGTTGATGAAAAAACAACCCCCAAAATGTCAAGGAAGAAGATTTTGCTTGAGATTATATGGAAGATTTGAGTTAGGATACTACAGTATAAATTGTAAGTTCATAGCACTGGCTTTGAATATACAGTATGTGGTATTTCTTCACATTTTGAATGACTGATTGCTTGTAAACTGCTCTCTGTTTTTCAAGGGTGGGTCAATTGCCATTCTAATAGAGTGGAATTGTGACCTTGACAAGGGATATTCTCATTGTCATCCACGTTATCACTTCACTCGTCTGGACATCAATGCCTCCTCCAACAACTCCACAACATCATCAGGTTTTAACTTCAGGTGATTTGCACTTGAGTCAGTTATGCTTCGTTCACACCAAAGGAAGCTGGACATGAAAAAAAGCAGCTTCAAGGATGAGGTCTGGGGAGAAAAAAAGCACGCTTTTCTATTGTAGCTTTTAAAAGCTCATCAAAAAATGTAAAAAGCTGATTTGCATAGACATAACATTGAAAATAAAAGCTGATTCATTGTTCAGCTTCCCTTTGGTGTGAACGCAGCATTAGACTACACTGGCTTGCTCTTTCTTCCAGAATCAATTGTAAAGGCTGTGTAAGTGATATTTCCTTGTTAAGGTAAGTGTAACAAAGGTCTCCCTGTCTCTGCAGTTCTTTAATAAACAGAAATAAATGTTCAGGTCAGGATACCAATTTCGTCTAATCAGGAGAAAGAACTTAAATGTGAAATTGGAAGTGATGATACAAAAAAATTAGCAGACATTGAGACTCCCGTATACTTGTGTTTGTTTGTTCAGTAACAGGAGTCTCCCCGTCTCTCCAGCTCTTTAATCAGTCTGATTCTAGCAATGATTACAATGGGAACATGTTTTACAACTGTTTAATGAACCTTTTTTTAAACAAGAAAATATCACTTAAATCACCTTTAAAGTCCCTCTACTTGAATGTGTGTGTGTGTGTGTGTGTGTGTGTGTGTGTGTGTGTGTGTGTGTGTGTGTGTGTGTGTGTGTGTGTGTGTGTGTGTGTGTGTGTGTGTGTGTGTGTGTGTGTGTGTGTGTGTGTGTGTGTGTGTGTGTGTGTGTGTGGTATGTGTGTGTGGTTGATATATACAAATTTAAATAGTTTAATATTGACACTAATATATATACACTAATATGCTGTTATTTTAACAGACACGCTCGCTATTACAAAAATGCTGCAGGGGACAGCTACCGAACCTTATTCAAAGTTTATGGCGTGCGCTTTGACATCATGGTACATGGAAAGGTATGGAAAATACAACTCCTGACAGTTTAGTTTATTCATGGACAATGGCAACCCAAGCTTTTTGTGTGTGCATGTGACACTCTGTGTGCGTCTGTTTTTAAACCAGCTTACTTGTAATTTCTACTATCTTTCTTAGGCTGGCAAATTCAATATAATCCCAACATGCATCAATATAGGCTCAGGACTGGCGTTGATGGGTGCTGTAAGTGAACTATTTTTTAAACTCATACTCGTATAATGTTATGCAATCTATGCCATGGTGAATATTCTAAACAACATAATTTTTGCTCCATATGAAATTCCATGCCTCAATTTGTAATTTGTTTTTTAATTCAACAGGGAGTATTCATCTGTGACATGGTCCTTCTCCATCTGATGAAGAAAAGCACTTTTTATCGGGAAAGCAAATTTGAGACAACAAAGTATGTCAATATAGCAACAGTAATGTTGTCGGTCTTGTGCCATCTGGTGTTGTAATGTGATATCAGCTCAACAGCATGACAAACTAACTGAAAGTAGATTTCAAGGATTCCTGTGATATACTGTATACTAAGCAACATAAAAAATGTAGGCCTGCAACATCCACACCGTAACAAATTAAAAATGTTATTAATGTTACCAAGTTTCTTAAAAACATTTGAGGAAGTCAGACTTTGACAAATATATATTTCATATTACTTGTCGCACACAACCATAATGACAAAAGTGGGGGCGATTTTCAAATCTCCCTAAAGTTCTGTCACTCTTGCCTTCTTTCCACAGAAATAAGGGTGCATCTCAACACAATGGTACAGAAGACACGAAAGGATTGGAACAGCAGCAGCTGACAGACCTATCACCAGAGACTTAATCACCATGGCCACAGATCGCTGGTAACAACAGCCGAATAAGTTGCACCATGCTATGTTGCCACCTGAGGCCTGTGCCCGACACCCTCCCAGCCATAATGAAGTGAAGCTGCAGTCTTGTTTATGTCAAGCTACAGACCCAGACAACCTGGTGAAATGTCACAGAATTTCAGGATTCAAATATGTTATTATAACATTTTCATGTATCCATCACCACAAGTATACAATGCAGAACTTGATTTCCAACTGACTATCCAGCTTAACCTACTAAATTGCAGTCTGCTTTGAATGTCTTGTAGTGGGATCGCTAAGGCGATCACACTAGTCTGTTATCTTTACTATTTATTTTGTTATTTATTTATTCCGCCCCTGTTGCTTGGCCCCTAACTAGTCCTTCATACGTTTAGCAAGAAACTCTGTTCCAACTCTACAACATTCGGCCTACTTAGAACAAGTCAGCTACAATTAGATATTTTTTTAAATAATTAGAACTTTTAGAGATATTTCACTTTTAATTGCTAAACAAAATCCCATTCATTTGAATGGGGAAATGCCATTTAGCTACAGTGAAGCCTAGCTGCTTATTAGACCCTAGCAACAACATATTAGACCATAGCAACCATCTATTATACCCTAGCAACCGCCTATTAGACCCTAGCAACCACCATTTTACCCTAGCAATCACCTGCTTTACCCTAGCAACCGCATATTAGACCACAGAAACTGCATATTAGACCTTAGCAACCACTTATTAGACCCTAGCAACCGTTATTTTACTATAGCAACTGCCCATTAGACCCTCGCAACCGCCTATATCGTAGCAACCGCCTATTAGACCCTAGCAACCACTAGGCAAAAAACTAGGGCAGAAACTATGTTAACACTACTCAACACTATCAAAGCGTTTAACTCTACTAATACTTTAAACCTTTAACACCTTTGAAAACGTTTAACACCTATAAAACCTTTAACACCTTTAAAACCTTAAAAACCTTAAAAACCTTTAACACCTTTAACACCTTTAATACCTTTAACACCTTTAACACCTATAAAACCTTTAAAACCTGCACCTTAAACACCTTAACACATTTAAAACCTTTAACACTATCAATACCTAATACTATCAACAGGTTTAGCGATCCAACACTGTTTCTTCAGGAACTACTTTCTAGCTATTTATGAAAATGTAGAGATAGTATTTCATCTATTTCTTATTTCTTATGACAGTAACAGATAATTGTTTTTATAAATTCCTACCTGTTAAAAATAAAGAGGAGTTGGACAAATCTTCCCAAAATAAAACTTCTGTGGTGCTAAGTCACCCAAAAACATGTGCTAGACTCAACATGCCAGGATGTATGGTAGCACTAAATTTTTTAAAAGGACAGGTACAGTGCCTCAATTTCACAATGTATTTTGGCCAGCCAAAAATGTTCCCTTAATCCACCCTTTTTGCATATAATCAACGATTGATTAATTTGTCTTTTCTTTCTCTCGCTTTCTCTTCTGCTCTTGTCTCTTGAAACTTGAGCGCAGTGTTGCACTATGAATGGAATGTCCATTCTATACATTTATTTCTATGTCTAGCTTTTGTGAAGATAAATGGTAAGTTGGAATGAGTGAATATAAGGGAGAACAGCACATTTTATATAAACTGTAATGGCAAAGTTTTAACTTTTTTGGCTGGTCAACTTAATTGTCAATGGAGTCTTGATGCTAGTACAGTATATTATTATTGTTGTTGTTGTTGTTATTATTATTATAATTATTAATAGAAGGATTATTGTGATGATGATGACAAGACTAGTCACTCACACAGATGGGGACTCGGGAGATGAAACAGTGATGATGAATAGAATCACTAAATACCTTCTTAAAGGACAACAAAGCTATTTACACAACATGTTTGGGCAGAGCTAAGAATGCAAAGGGCAGCCATTGATGAATGGGTAGAGATTGTGATCAAAAGGCCACAGGCACAACCCCCAGGTTCGCCCTGTCAAGTGTTGAAGTGTCCCTGAGAAAGCCATAACCCCCTAACTACTCCATATATTTATGGTTAGAATGGGTTAAATGCAATTTAAAGTATCCACTCTGAACTGATTCTCTGTCTGGGAAGTCTGGTTCTGTCAGGTTCATCCTCACACATAAGCATGTTGCTTTACCAGTCCTTTGGAATTAAAATAGGTATTTTTGACAATTTACATTTGCCTGTGGGTAAGACATGACTGATGAGAAAACTAAGTGAATGTTTTTTTGCAGACCTGCTACATAGGCCTACCTTTATTTCACCATCTAGAAATAACGTTTGCGGATTTTCTACTTTGCGTTCATAAAATGACTGCTGCCTCATAGTCACAAGCCATGTTGGGCAATCTTTTTGGAAAATGTTGTGAGCTAAAAGCTACCAGTTACTGTACATTAATTGAAGCTTCACTACACGGAAGCTACCCCCATAGTAAGGTAGCAAGCTAAGCTATGGTAACATATGGCAAAAGTATAGTTTACTACATCAAATTAAGTTATTTCTACGGTGTGGCACTGAAGGGTTCAGCTGTCTAGAATAGTGTTTGTCTCAGAAGTCCCCCCAGATTTTGCCCAAAATATGGAATATGTATGTATATTCCCCCAAATGTCACCCAAATATGTTATTCCGCACATCACCAAATATTTGGCCAAATATGGAGTTCCGCACATCACCAAATATTTGGCCAAATATGGAGTTCCGCACAGCTCCAGCCTATAGCCTCAGCTCCAAGTACTCTGATCGGAAATGTCAGGCTCCATAGCCTAGACATGTGTCGTTCACAAACTGTTCACATACAGTAGTAACTTCCTATCCATAGTTACAGATTGCACAGGGAAGCCACAGCGTTGTTGACTGCCTTGTTTTTATCAACATAAAGCAACTTGATTCCAAGTCGATGCTATTTCACTGATCAATAGAACTGTCAATCCGACCATTTTTGTTTGTCAGTCAAACAACGTTCAGTTCAATTGTTCATTAAACAATAAGCTGTGGGACTGTTCTCACCATATTCCAAAACCAATTTGGTAAAAAAAAAAACGAAAAGAAACAATGCTAATCATAACAACAAAAAGCAGGCGTTGAGGTGTGTGTACTGTATGGTACTGGTGTAATGCTGGTGTTTATCTGGTGTGCCATGTGTTAATGTGTGTGTGTTCTGTGCAGTGATGGAACAAGTACTCACATGTTTTACTTAAGTAAAAGTATCAATACTGCAATGTAGATATACTCTGTTAGTAGTAGTATAAGTAGAAGTCCCGTACTAAAAATGTACTTGAATAAAAGTACAAAAGTATCGGCATCAAAATATACTTAAAGTACCAAAAGTACTCATTGTGCAGAATGTCCCATTTCACAAGTTCGAAATGTATTAAAAAATCCTTTGAAAATTGATGTACTGTATGCTATTATTTTCAAATGGTTGAAAATTATGTAGGGCTGAAGTGGTTAGTAGTGTGCTTTGTAATACTAATAGAAATCTACAAAGTAACTATAGTAACTACAGTTTTCATATAATTGTAGTAGAGTAAAAGTACGTACAATATGTTCCTCTGAGATGTAGTGGGTACGTAAGTAAAAGTATTGAAAATTGTAAATAAGAAAGTAAAAATACCTCAAAATTGTACAGTACAGTACTTGAGTACATGTACTTAGTTACTTTACACCACTGGTTCTGTGTGTTCATGTGTGTTCATGTGTGCCTGCACTGGAAATGAAAGTATCCTGTCTGAACCGATTCTCTGACCTGAATCATTTCTTCATAGTTGTCCTACCCAAACCACGTGGCTCCGAGGTCACCGTCCTCATAGCACGTTGTACCTTGCAAAAAAAAGTTACGTTTTAGCTAACTAGAAGATTTGTATTTTGAACTTTAAACTGTACAGTAAATACAATTATGAAAGATCAATATTTTTTCCCATTTTCTTTTTTATTATGAAGGGGTTCTTGTTTAAATTATATCATGATTTAATTCATCATAATTAAAATGTAACCCTTTAGATGCCAGTTTTTTTTTTACCACTAACAACTTTTTTGAAAAATACACTACAATTCAATATTTTAAAAACAATACATGCCAGTCAAAAGCTTAGTACGGATCCTTGGGGGACACCGCAAGGCACAAGGTGTGTCCGAGGGTACATGCTTTTAAAAATACTTCAAAATAAATTTTGTAGCATATGCTTAGTGTGGGCAAAGCATAAATGTTATAGACCAGTTTACTGCAGACAGAAGTAGGTGAAGAGTGAAGGAATAAATTATATTGATATGCAACATTAAATAGACAAGAGACATGATTGAAGCAAAAAAATAAACTGTATTCATCAAAAGAAAATAAAACAAAACATTCAACAGTTCAGTAACTTTCAGCAAGGTATCAAGGTAAGTCCAACAGAGTCTTTACGCAGGTAGGTATTTGTCAATGGTCAAGGTATTGTCAGGTATAGTCAGAGGGAAGTGGCAGTGTAGTGGGAATTGTTACTTGAGGGGATAATCAAAGGCTGCTGCTCTTTGGCCTACTCCAGGTAGGACAAACTTCATTTATGGTTGGGTTCGGGTTAGTTGGCTCGCCATCGTGATCCTTTCAATCAAGATAAATAAACCTGGCCTGGAGTCATAGAAAAGGCCAAATTAAAATACGAAACAAAAACAGCAGATCTACAAGATCATCGATCAACTAAAAAACAGCTTATCTACAAGCATTTCATAACTTCAAAAATAATACATTCCAACCAAAAACAATCAAATTATAACAAACATTTCAATAAACAAAACAAACATTTGAACCAACTTGGTTCAAATGGGAAACAAACATTTCACTCACCAATTCAATCAGATTCATAGTCATAGCTAGCAGGTTGTGCCAGCAGCCAGTTTGCGATCAGTGGGTTGAATTCTAAAAGCCACAAGAAGTGTTTTTAGTAATTTGATCAAAATGTAAAAAGTTGGGAAATGTGAGTATTGTTTGGAAACGAGTACAGACCTGCAGCAGCCCCAGAGTGATGTGCACCTCACTCTGCTACTGCAGACTGACTCTGCTTTATATTAGGGTGTGGCTGTGATTGCAATTGCAAACACTGGTGTGACTGATTGATTGAGTGAGTGAGTGAGTGAGAGTGTGTGTGTGTGTGTGTGTGTGTGTGTGTGTGTGTGTGTGTGTGTGTGTGTGTGTGTGTGTGTGTGTGTGTGTGTGTGTGTGTGTGTGTGTGTGTGTGTGTGTGTGTGTGTGACTGTGTGTGTGTCTCTGTCAGTGACACACAGACAGCAGTGACACAAACCTTTTTGAAACCTGGGTTACATTTTAAAAATCAAAGTAGTAGTAAAGTATTCAAAAGTACAAAAATACTTACGTATTCAAAAGCACATGCTTTTACAAATACTTACGTATTCAAAAGTATTTTTTAATAACAATGCATTGCTGAGCTGACATTTCGACACAGAAAAAAAAGTGAGAGTAGAAAAGCTCATAGTGCATCACATCATGACACGTTGAGTTTCTAGAGCGGCTATTTTGTACTATTCTTTAAATAGAGCAGAAGTGGTTAATTCATAATATATTTTTGCATTTCCTA
This sequence comes from Gymnoscopelus microlampas, assembly GCF_963454915.1. Lineage (NCBI taxonomy): Eukaryota > Metazoa > Chordata > Actinopteri > Myctophiformes > Myctophidae > Gymnoscopelus > Gymnoscopelus microlampas. The sequence continues at coordinate 31,552,840 of NC_139945.1, forward strand.
AATATGTATAGTGGAATCAAAATTACAATATTTGTCATAAGAAAATAAATACTTTATTAAAATACTTAGGCTAAGTAAATTGCAGATAACTCAAGTAAATGTACTTACAGTGTAGTTACTGAACACCACTGTTTTGAACCATTTGGAATGGATCATCAACCATTTGGAACTGACACTTAAAGTGTGCAATTACAGTCACTCAGAGTCCCTTCCTGTTATAAAACCTGTTCATGGAGATATGTGCCCTCTGGGGAGAGGGAGGGGCATAACAAAGGTAACATATATACCTACACATAGCACCAGCAGCACATCTAGCACACCTACACCTAGCACTATTACGCTCATGCACACCTGCACAATTTCTCTGCCAGCAAAAGACACACTCAGTAACTGTGCGCAGAATTCATAGCATTTGGGTGGAAAGGCTGTGCCGATTACAGCCACCTCCAAGGCTTGGGTAGAATGAGCAACTCTACACAAGATGGACATCTGCCTGACAGTGGCATTAGTAAAGAGCCATGTGAAGGAGAACAGGACATCCAGGTTGATGGTCTGGGCTGGCTGCTCAGTAAAGAACATCCAAAGATGAGTCCCAGTCCAATGGATACGGTTACGGCTGTAACTCCTTGGTAAGTACAGTACATAAAACTCTATTGAATGATGCTATATTTGGAAAATAATAGTTTGTTTCTTACTGTGAAGAAGAAGGCTACTACATGCAACTGATTTACCGTAGACACCACAGACTAAGGCAGTTTGATTGTTTTCAGTGAACACACACAACATTTTTGTGCTTTAAGAATGCAAAGTATCAGGTTACTGAGGTAACCAGTTACAGGTAAACGAGTGTCAGCTTGCATTGTAAAGGTATCCTGTCTCCTGTGTAGCCTATATGTTCATTAGTTTTTTTGTATTATGGTGAAAATGTATTTCCATTAACAGAAATCAAAAAGGTGCTTGTATAGGTCAGAAAATAGCAGACCTACAAGCTCACAGCGCATTGTGGATGCAACACATTGTGAGCTTGTAGATATGCTATTTTCGACACGGTACACCATCATTCAAGTGTGAATCGGGCTTTATAGTGTCATAATTGTTGGTTTGTGTTGGTGATGAACCATATCTTCATCTATGTTGCAGTGAAAACTTCACCACTGTTGATTCCACTGGTGCATTTACCATGGGAAGGGTCTTTGAGGCTGCATCAAAAGGAGACAAGAATGAGCTCATTGGCCTGCTTGATTACCTGCGAGTTCAAATGAAGCGTCTTACAGGCCCAGAATTCACAGGCAAGTTTGACTGTTTTATTATTTTTGCCTGGTGATTTCTGCTAAATTGATTTCAAATCCAGCTCAGGACCTGTTGCATGTCATCCCCTTGTTTTCCCTCTCTTTCTTGCCTCCTCTACTCACAAAAAAAAGGTGTTTAAAGGGGAATTTGGACCACGGTTTTCTTACCTTTTCTATGATGTTATGATATCCTAGAATGAACGTACAGTAGAAAAATGTCATAACTCCATCCCGGGTCCGCCACAGTTGCACGCCAATAGGCCTTGCGCTATATCGCATATTTTGATAGCTTTTTATTTTTTTATTTTTTTTTAGATCTGACGTTCATAGTGACAGAACACTATGCAACGTGATTGTCTTGAATGCGCCCCTCCGCCCGGAAGTCTCGCTAGACGAGATGTCAATCTCGAGATTTCAATCTCGTGAACGAGACTTCCGGTGGCTGACCCGGGATGGAGTTATGACATTTTTCTACTGTACCATTCATCCTAGGATATCATAACATCATAGAAAAGGTAAGAAAATCATGGGCCAAAATTCCCCTTTAAGTGTATTAATATAATATAAAAATATATGTTATAATATAAATAATGTAAAACCCATGAATATAAATATTGTTCAACTCATCAAATGCAAAGTGTGAGTTTTAATAATTACATTACTGTGAAGTACACTTTTAGTTAAAATGAGTGTAATGGACTGAATTTATACCATATACCTTTCTAGTCAACTAGACCAATGCAAGGCACTTCCTGCTCATCAGGAGCAGTTGTGTATCTGTGAGTCCAGGCAGGGCTAATCTCACAAACCGTTGTATCGGTTATTGCCAGGATTCTTTTGCACACTGCCATTAAGCCAAGCAAGTAACTCCCCTCCAAACAAAATCACGTTATTGTGACATTGTTTATATATATTCAATATTCATTTTGGGCTGAAACCTTGACCAAACATTAGTCGTCAGACAACTAATGTCACAGACTGGCCACATGAAGTTTGAGATCCACAAGGAAGTCACTCCATTATTAGACCTCATCTTGTTAATGCATTAATAATCTACAATGAAAAGGTCTAAATATTTGTTTCCTTCCTTCCAATCAATTAGCACTAACCCATCTGTTTGTTTGAAATAACGTTGAAATAACCCATTTATTGCAGCACTTTGTTTCTGTCCTCTACATGAAACAATGCACCTATGTTTCACACATTTGTTCTGCTTTTAAGACCAGTGATAGCGTCAGTTATACTGGAAAGGTGAAGTATAGTTGTTCTGCTTTTACGTTTTATTTGCCAATGCAAATACACAATTTTGTGGAAACGGTTTACAATCTTCTATCTATACAGTAAATGCACAAAATCTTGGTGGGTCTGTCTATGTCTGTGCGCTCGCATATCTCGAGAACCTTTATCCCCATATATGAGGATCCCTGATGTCATATATATGACGTCATAGTGCTGACGTCATAGACTTGCCTCCAAGTCCTGCACTTAGCACTCTGACAATGGGTACAACCCGTATTGTATAACCGGAGGGGCATGTGTTCCCAACGGACATCGCCCTAAGGGCTAATTTCTTCAATGACTACAAAGGATGACAGTGTTTTCATCTAGAGAAGGCAAGTTTGTATACATCAAAGTTGTGTGCCGAAACAAGATAAATCACGGGGAACAAATAAGGATCAGAGAGCATGCTCTATGCTCCATCACCAGTCTGGTGATCAAGTGCTGACAAACAGAAGATCAGCATTAAAATAATGATAGAGTCTGCACGCTGTTGTTAGCTACCTCTGTTATCTGCAATAAACAGTGGGAGTTAACAGCGGTGTCTGGACTATTATTATTTTTAATGAAAATTGCAGGGAACACTTTTGGATACAGTTTGTGGTTGTGCCACCCGAGCTTGAGAATGATCAAATACAGTTAACTAAAATGGTGTGCTCTGTATAGTTGCAGATCTCCACCAGCTTTTAGACTCATCCTGTATTAACTATGTGTTAAGGGACAGATTAAGACTCATTGGGGCCCCTGGGCCAATTATCTTTAAAACATGTTATCATAAAGGGTTTACAGTCTACCTTACAGTTTACAGCATGCAAGATATTTCTTTGCATGTAAAAAGAAAAAGAAAAAGGAGGGCTGGGGTATCTTTTACGGCCATATAGGAAGGACCTTTTACTGTATCGGCAGAAGGGCCTACGTATTTGAGTGTTAACCTATACATTTTAATAACTTGTCATTGGGCCTGCCCAACGGCCCCTGGTAGTCAAGGGCCCCTGGGCACTGGCCCCATTGATTTCCAATGATCCCTTGTGTCTGTGTGCAATGTCTATGAGTCTTTGCCCACTTCTCCTAATAGTTATTAATAAGGTAATGAATCTCTAGGGACTGGAATTGGCCAAAATGTACTTCATTTGTGTTGAAATGTGTATATTTTGGATGTATTCTTGTATACATTTTATTTGAAGCTCACTGTGTATGAAATGACGTATTCAAATAACTTTTGGATTTTTATTAACGTTTATTTCAGATCAAACAAATGGGAAAACAGCACTTCTGAAAGCTCTGCTGAATCTGAAAGGTGACCAGAATGACACCATTGAGGTCCTTCTTGACATAGCAGAGAAAACCGGAGATTTGGGAAACTTTGTCAACGCATCATACACAGATGTGTACTACAAAGGTTAGTAAACAAGTAGAAAACAATTGCTAATTTACAATTTACTTAACCATGTAACCATATATTGAGCTATAGAACCATTTGAGGCACTTAAAGGAACCCACTTTAAAATCAAAGGTGTGAAGAAACCATATGATTTCATTGTATGCTGACAAAATGTTATTTTATTTAAATAATTCCTCACATTCATAAAGTACACTCTGTATCTATCGTGTACTTTATGATATTTAATTATATCAACACAGTCTGTGTTGTGAAAATGTTACGCGACAATACATGTAAAACTAGGAAATCACGTGATTCACTGTTCCCACTGAAGCACATCACGCTCCGTCTAACATTCCTGAGATAAGATTCATTTGTAGATGAGGTTACATTTGTTATCAGTGTGAGCCAGGGCTGCCGCCGGGCAGTGGCCGCATGTGTAATGGAAGATTAGTAGTAGTCCTGTTATTCCTAATGCCTGAGAAATGTAGTCGATTAGTAGGCAGCCTTTTATTTTCATACTACTTGAATAAATTAGTAGCCTACTTTTTAACCGCCAGTTTATGCTTCGTAATCATAAGAGAAATGTGCATCGTATCTCCTATTTGGTACCCTTACTTACAGGTCAGTCTGCCCTGCACATTGCAATCGAGAGAAGAAGCTTTGAACATGTTAAACTCCTGGTCCAGAAAGGAGCAGATGTGCAAGCAAAAGCAGATGGGTTGTTCTTCCAGAATAATAAACGGATGGCCTCAGGCTTTTATTTTGGTGAGTACTTTTGTACTGACAATAACCTCAACTAAGGTTTTACGTTTACCCATGTACAGTAGCCTATAACCTCAAAGGAAAACTCATTTATGTATTTTGCTTTTTTTAATAGGTGAACTTCCTCTGTCGCTGGCAGCCTGCACCAACCAGCTGGATGTGGTATCCTTCCTCTTGGATAACCCTTACAGCTGTGCCGATGTCACTGACACAGATTCCCAAGGAAACACTGTCTTACATGCCTTGGTGGCCATAGCAGACAACACACCAGAAACTACTGCCTTTATTTCGAGCATGTACGATGAAATTCTTATTCAACACGCCAAACTTGCGAAGAAAGATGACATCAGATTGGAAGCCATTGAAAACATCCATGGGCTGACCCCTATGAAGTTAGCAGCCAAGATGGGCAAGATTGGGGTAGGTTTGTTATAAAGCGAGAACCTATTTTATTTTATTTTATTCTATTTTATTTCATTTTATTTGTCTAAATCCAACAACAAAAAAATATTGGAATATAGGCTTTTTGGAATAAATACAGCACAGCTGAGACTTGTAACACCATGGATGCTCCCAATTAATACACACATTTTAGCCCTCACAGGCTCTTCCAGAGGTACTTACAGTACCTGAGTTCTACAAGTGTTGTAATTTTCCTTTTAACGAAATGGACTAACCTTATTTGACCCACTATGATGAAAAAGTACAACATTTTATCATGTGTGTCTTGGGATTTACATGGGAATAGCGTGGCACCAATGTGGATCTCGAAAAAAAAAACTTTGATGTCAATCGTCAGCAATGACATATTATTATGATGTATGAACAAATTTGGCCACGGGTTCAGCCTGATTAGAGCCCCTTTGACTTACATTATAAAATTAAAGAATACAATATTTCAAAAAGTGTAAAACATACAATCAAAATAATTGGCAAGCGAAATAACATGAAATAGACTTTTTTATTACCCTCACTGATACAAAATAAGAGTTAAAATAAAATAGTTTTAGTTTGTCTGTAACTGTACAAAGACTATCAGAATCATTCAAGTCTAAGTGGCATTGCTGCCATGATATTGCAATGTACTGTAAGATATCATATAATTGTGTTTTAGGTAGGAACGCTACAAATTGACGAGGTCATGCCGTGTGTGTTCCCATGAATGCCTTGAAAGAGAATTTAGTCGTAGTTTGTGTCCCCAGGACTGCAGTTTAGAACCAGTCTTTTAGAATGTGTCAAGTAATTACTTGAACTGATCACACAGATGCCTGCCAAGTAGCCTACGTGTCTTGAAATGTGGGAAAACGTTATGTCACATAAGATTAAATCTGCCTCTCCGATTTCTCATTTGCCAATAGTTGTTCAGACACATGCTGCAACGTGAGTTTGTGGATGAGGAGACCAGATCACTCTCCAGGAAGTTCACAGAATGGGTGTATGGACCTATCCGTTCATCACTCTATGACATGACTTCCATTGATACCACCGAGGACAACTCTGTGTTGGAGATCATAGTCTTCGGCAGTGGGATTCCGGTAAGAACTAAATCAAAACAAACAAGTGGTACGTGTAGGGCACAAGTAACAAACCCCGCCCTTGAACTAGATTTTCAGGCCGCTTCACAGCCTGAAAATCTAGTTCAATATTTGCAAGTAAAAAATAAGAAGATAAAGAAAAAGATAGAGATGGAAAATACAGTTATGCAATATGGAATATACAATATAGAGGAAAAACTATTCTAACTTTTTTTTGACCCAATCACCTCCAGCAGTTTTCCCATAATGATGCTTACAAACAGGAAAGCCAGATGGGGCGAGGAAAAACTAAATCTTAATTTTACCCATGTTGTGTCAATCAACTCTGTTTGTGTCAGTCAATCTACTAAGATTGACTGACACAGTCAATCTAAGAATGTTTAATATAATCTGTGTTTGAACCCCTAAAGTTCAGTAGATGAGTTTTGTCTGCTCTGTCTGAACCTTAAACCTCAGAATCGTCATGAGATGCTTCAGATTGAGCCTCTACAAAGTCTTCTACAGGAGAAATGGGATCGGTTTGCCGCAAAGATATTCTTGATTAACTTCCTGAGTTACATGATATATCTGGGCATCTTCACCACAGTGGCCTTCTACAGAAAGGAAGGACAGGTAAGACAAAAACACAGCACAGTTATTTTAGATGAGCTGAGAAACAATAGCAAATATCTGTTGACAATTTAATCAGTTTTAAAAAGGCCTCCCGACATTTTGAATTACAGCCACCCTTTCCTGTTGAGAATAACCCACTTGAGCACCTTCGATGCACTGGAGAGGTCATCAGTGTCCTTGGTGCCGTCTACCTTTTCTGCAAAGCGGTGAGAATGTACCAAATGGTCCAGTCTTTCACATTACATTGGGGTCAAATCATCAGTTCTGTGCTTACTAAGCAGTCAGTCTATCTTAGAATACCAAATTAACTACTACAGACCACTATTGACTACACTATACTACTACTACTACTACTACTACTACTACTACTAGTTTGAAGTTAAAGTTGAAGTACAGCTAGTAGACCAATTCTGCACATAATCATCTGGCCAACCAAACCTAACCTAATCTCTGAAGAATGGAACATTGTTTCCATTGTTTGAACTACTAGAAACAAACATGCCATTGTTTGAACTGCTAGAACAAGAGAAGCAATTGCAAGAGAAGAGTGCAAGAGCAAGGGATGAGTGATCAACTCGTCCCTGATCTGCTTTCAACAGTGTGTTTTTACATGCAGCATTAACACTGAGGGTTTGTTGTACCTTCTCTTCCTTCACGTGATCGCCTGCCCGGTGATCTATCTCATTGGTTCTCAAAGTGATGTGTTAAAAATGTGTTAATTTAGCATCACAATAATTTTTATTTTATACTTTGGCTATTCAAAAATAGCAGATATACAAGCTCATGAGCTTGTAGATCTGCTATTTTTGAAAAGTCGTGAAAATGTGTGCAAACCTTTGAACTACATATATATTTTTAAGTGAACATTTGCAACCGAAATCTTTGCTTCTGGGGGGTCCCTGGAACAAAATATTTGAGATGGGGGTCTGCGACCAAATACATATCATTTGGGGGTCCTTGACATGAAAAAGTTTGAGAACCACTGATCTATCTCACTCTGGCAGCACAGAGGGGAGTACGTACTGTGTACAGTGTGACAGGTGTATTATTGTATGAACGGCAATGGTACAGTGTAATACAGTAAAACATTGCACGCACATGCAGCTGACAGCAGCAAGTACAACTGTAGTGTGTGAACTCTGCAACAGCAGCAGTTAAAGCACAAAAGTTATATTCTCTTTGACAACAGACATCAGATCCCCCCCCATACACTCTCTCTCTCTCTCTCTCTCTCTCTCTCTCTCTCTCTCTCTCTCTCTCTCTCTCTCTCTCTCTCTCTCTCTCTCTCTCTCTCTCCGTGTGTGCGAAACGTGGCTTAACAGGCGATTCCTCTGATTGGGAATAAAACCTTTAAAGCCCAACAGGAATTAAGTAATATTACTTGCATGTATGTTTAGGGTATTAAGTCTATTTAAATCCTAGTTTTGTTTTCAACTTTGTTTGTATTTTGTGCAATATCCTTATTTATATAATTACTCCTTATGGCATTTATCACTGGATTCTTTAAATCATTGTTTTGTTTGTTTTTGTATTTTGTGTAATATCCTTATTTATATTAGTATTAGCCTATAATTCGCCTATTCATTACTACTTGTTATTCCTTATTATTAAATGTTTGTTTTAAAGATCAAAATAACATGGAATATACAGTATAGCCATGCTGTCATTTCAGTGCGAGTATGGAATTGACTACACTATTGGGGGTGGGGGGGCAGGAAACATCTAGCCTAGGGCACCAAATTGGTGCTCCGTGTAGTGACTGGCAAAAACCTGTACAAACCCCACACCTTGTATTTCTAATATCCACAGATCATTGATTTCAAGAGAAAACCTCCAAATCCCAAAGCGCTTTATCTGGACGGCTTCAGTGACATTCTGTTGTAAGTATCTTTAAAAAAATCCTTATATTTTGAAATTTGTTTTCAAACCATATATGACATAAAATATAAAACACATACATGTTAGTGCCTACAGATTGTATCCTATGTTATATGTCATAATTTGTCACACAATCCTAAGCATTTTACTAATTTGGAAACAGCTGGTATGTATTGCACAGGGAATACAAAATAGGTGTGTAATATAGAGTATCAAAGTCCTTTTCTCATTCACACATTTTTAAATCATTTAATTAAAAACTGAGTTCCAAAATAAACAAGATGGGGTCTAATAACTGTGTGGCACATTTTGACACTGGCTGTTATAAGACATTGTCTCGTTATAACTGGTTAATTCCGTCTGTCCCTTTAGTTTCTTGCAGGCAACACTCATTCTGTTCTGTGCAGTTTTGTACTTCTGTGGTAGGAGGGAGTACGTAGGACCTCTGGTCATTTCACTGGCTCTTTCCTGGATCAACGTCCTCTACTACTTGAGAGGCTCCAAGACCATGGGGATGTACAGTGTCATGATTCAAAGAGTAAGCATTGAGTACATTGGGTAAAATAAAGTGAAAGTTACATTTTATGATACTGAGGATCAATAAAAAAAACTTTTTTACAGATGATTCTGGGGGACATGATGCACTTTCTGTTGGTCTATGTTGTCTTCCTATTAGGATTTTCTGCAGGTAAGGCTTTTCTGGTCATTTTCAGAACACTTGAAACACATAGGGTACATTTTGGCTTTACGGCCTGAACGCATGGAAATTTACAGGGAAAGCGTGGGGAAATATGTGTGGTCTACAACAGCGCTTGCCTTGGTTGTTTACAGTAAATATAAACACAAGTGGAGTAATTAAATACAACACTCCCAATAGTCACTATGTTTGGCAGACACTATAAGAAAAGAAGATAATGTAATAATTGCCTAATTTTGTTCACTTGTTCACAATTTTTAGTCACTTGTTTCTGTAACAAAACGTCTTTCTATGGAGTATGCCCATACAGAAAGACGTATAAAGTATGCCCATGTGGCAGATGTTTTCCCAAATGAACATTTCTGATTTTCTTTCCCCCTGTTTATAGCTGTTGTTGCTCTTATAGAGGATTTACCTCCACCCAGTGAAAATGGCACGGGGGCACGTTCAAGGTCGAACTTCGGTCTCCATTCATTTGAGTGCAAACGTCCAACTTACAACAACCTCCATTACACCATACTGGAACTCTTCAAGTTCACCATTGGGATGGGAGACCTTGAGTTTACAGACCAAGTGCAGTACAAGGAGGTTTTCTACATACTGCTCATCTCTTACATCGTGCTCACCTACATACTGCTGCTCAACATGCTCATAGCTATGATGGGAAACACAGTAGAGAAGATCTCCAATGACAGTGAAAATATATGGAAACTACAGGTACAGAAAGGCTTTGATGCAGCACCATGTGCTTTCGGTAAACACCAGCAATAGTGTTAGTATTGGTGTCGTTCTTAATGGCATAGTCACCTGAACAGCTTATTTCTTTAAAAAATCATATATCATATATAATGAATGGAATGTCCAATCAACCCCACATTGGAATTGCATGTTGAGACTAGTGTCGTCCCCACACAACCAATGCTATCATTGGTTCTCAAAGTGGGGTCCGCGGCCAAATACATATACATTTGAGGGTCCTTGACATGAAAAAGTTTGAGAACCACTGCTTTATAGAGCCCACCTCCAAAAGCACGGTCACTCTGCCCAAAGAGAGTGCCACAAATGCGAAAAGTTGCTCAGTATGTTATACAAAAGCTACCTCTCTATGTGGAGCTCTCTAGTATTGAGTTAGAGAAGTGAGGCTCGCTAGCCCCCTTTTGGACCTCCTCTTGCCTGTGGTTGCACCTGACAAAGACCTTGTTGTGTTGTCTTGTCTCTTGTGGGAGCTTATGAAGTTTATATAAGTACTTATAAATAGTCACACCATGTTACATTATCATAAATACTGGTAAATAATAGGGGAATGGGCTCAGGAAAGGGCAACAATATTGCCAGGTAACATTTTTAATCAACTCAGAAATTCCATTAAATGAGATAGAAGACCTTTTGATTTTGACATGTTTTGCATCTACAGAGGGCCCTTACCATTTTGGATCTGGAGAGGGTCCTGCCCAGGAGCCTAAGGAACAGACTGTCCTCTGGAGTGGTGAAGACACTAAGGTTCAGAGGTCGGCAGCAGTGCCGTTTTTTCAGGTAAATCATCTCAGGTCAAGTGTAATATGAGAATATAACACTGTAGTAGTTTTCTACTCCAGTGCTAGGGATCAAGAGTACTGTTGGTTGTCATTCTAGACTAAGTTCACCCAAAAGCTAGCAGTAATTTGGTGCGATGGGACTGGAATTTGATTGATTGGCTGAATATTTTAAAGGTTACTTTTTTAAAAGCACAACAGTACAAGTTAAAAAGGCTTGTTTCCATTGTGGTCCGTTTAACATCCAACACTCAAAAGAGCTGGACAAAACAAAAATATAGAAATATTCAGTTTTAAGCAATTCATGATAATTAAGAACCACTCATGTTCCAAGTAATATATTACAAACAAGCTGCTTTCTCAAACTTCAGGGTGGAGGAAACGAACTGGAAGAAATGGCGTTCCAATCTGGGAATCATCGACCAAGAAGATCCAGAAACTCATGTCACTATCTGTCCCCAGGAGGATTCTGACCATAAAGGTAGGGTTACAACAACTCACTGGCAAGTAGCAACTGTTTTTTTCATGTTAATACAAAATGTACATATTATATTTTCATTATGTTTATATATATTTGTAGGGCCTCTGTGGAATTTAAGTCCTCTTCTGCGGAGGATTGCCCCCAGACCACACCACCCACAACATAGTGGCATTCTCTGACTTCATCAGGAAGCAACGATTGACCTTTAAGATAGCAGCATCCAAGAAAAGGCAGTGACTTTTTAGGGGACAGGCCTCTAGTTTCTGCTTTGTCTTCATGTTGGCTGTCCATGTGAATTACTATGTTTCATTCTGTCACCTTGGACAGGTCTGTTAAGACATTGTGAATACATTAGAACTAGGATCTCATGTATAAAAGGTTTTGTGCCTATGGCTTAAGTCATTTCAATGCTGATTTTGTGTGACTAGATGGGGGTTTGATAATGGCGTGGCTTCCATGAGGATTTCAGTTGTCATGTTAGAACCAATTCTACCTCATATTTTTTAAATATATTTTTGGGTTTTTTCTGCTTTTATTTCGATAGAACAGTGTACATTGACGGGAATTGGGAGAGAGTGAGGGAGTGACACGCAGCAACGGTCTGTCGGGCTTGGGTATCGATCCCGGGACACAGTCAGGCTGCATTAGTGCCTAAGTGGTATGCGCCTTAACCACTAGGCCATCGGCGTCCAAAACCTACCTCAATTAAAAGAATACTCAGAATATGTGGAAAAAACGTCCTTGGCTTGCGTGCAAAAATTATTTGACGCTGATCGGTCCAGCAGTTTGCTAGAGATTGGCCACGGACGGACGAATGTACACACACACACACACACACACACACACACACACACACACACCCTCTTCTAGATGGCTTGGCCCCTAGGAGCCACACTGTAAAAATGTAGATATCTCTGGATGGATATAAATGGTCAATTAAATGATAAACGGTGCAAATAGTGCATTTCTCCTAAATGATTTACAATGAGCATTAGATTCAACCATTCATACACATACATGGCGGAGGAAGCAATTAGCACCAACCAGCTCATCGGGAGTAGTTAGGGGTTAAGTGGGGTTAAGTGGGCTCAAGGACACCGAGCCAGGAGGTGCCAGGGATCGAACTGGTAACCTTCAGATTGCAAGACACCCCCTGAGCCACTTATGCCTAACTTTAATATTTTAATCATACTCTTGCAAATGATTATAAAATACTTTAAAAGCTGCACTCTGTAACTTTCATGTCCTACCTGAGATTCAAACCCAGGTCCCCTGGCAGAGGTGTTGCATGCTCAGGGGAGAAATAGAATTTTCTTTTAGAATTCCTCTCTTACAGTATGTGTAATAATATGATTAAAGTTGACTTTTGATAATGAATGGAAAATTGATAAAAGAAGGTAGAATTAGTAAGATAGTGAATATTCAACTCATGGTGCTCCGATTGTTTGTTTTTGGAGACTGTTCCTTACTGGTTACTGATTTTTATTAAATCACTTTAACTATACTGTATTTCATGTAACCTGGCAAAACTACCGCCATTTTTTTATGGCAATGTTTGGGGTCTTTGTTCATATTGCTTTGTTTGTCAGATCTGCTACTTTTGCCGTTTTTGAATTTTAATCCTGAAGAATAACTTTTGGACATATGAGGTGTCCACCCGACAGATGATATACTCAAACACATGGTTCAGATCTTTTGCTTTGTGAGACATTCATTTTTGTACTTTTGATCAATAAACCATAACAGTTTTTTTTTAAAGTGTTCAAATCTTGCACCATATTTATGTCTATGAAACTACTTTATATAGTTTGTCATATACTTTTGATCTGTTGTTTCATGTCTTAACTTCATATATCCTTGTTTTGTAAAAACTACTTCACTGTGTAACAGGTTACTCAGTTTATTGAATTATGAATTTATTAAATGACATTGTACATAGTGATGGCAAGCAGGATTTGGCTCATGATCAAAAGTCCATACATTGCCAATTTTCTTTCTATATAAACACAGTAACACATGAAACAAAACATTTTGCATTTGCAAACTTTATTTTGGTTAGGGGGAATGTTTGTGCAAGACATTTTGTTCCTGAAGGATAGGCAAACTTGAATATCACACTTCCACAAAGAAGGGAAAGTGAGTTCCCCAACAACACCACCACTCTCGACATGATAGAGCTTCATGAATCAAAGACAATCACATCTCGGAGTAAAAATAAGCGTAGAGAGAGTCGTTATATACCTGTACCCCAGCGAATATTGCCATCTCCATTAAGTGAGAGGACCCTTTACAGTGTACTCAAGCAGATGCTCATGAGGTTCTTACAGTGCCTAACACCACCTACTGGTAAACATTTCCACTTTTTTTTAAATCAACTTAGTGTTTTTATCTGAACCAAAAAAATAAACTTTGAATTCAAGACTGTGCGCGTTTGCACATGGGAACGGCTGCAGCCTTTATGGGCGACAGGAACAACTCATTCTAGATTTTATTTAATACTTGATTCACATCCTCATAAATCATATTAACACAATTTCACAAGCTTGCTTTTAAAAACGGTCCAGATGAGGGCGGCAGCCCCAGTTTATGTCACCACACTTTGTTTAGAACAAGAGAACATGTCCCCATGACACTCATGTCATGGCTTTGGGCCAGGGTGGTTAAAAGAGAGGGACGCTTGGGTCACTTTGGTCAGTGAGTCAGCAGCAACAGTTCACATGTCCCAACAGTGTCTAGGAATCGTGGCACAACTCAGGACATCAGTCCATGACACAGTATCAGTAGTTACAGTAAGTAGCTTGGTCCCCCAACAGAGATTAACTTAGTGCACCTTTGCGAGTGTGCACACCTGTGTGCAAGTACCTAAGCCTGACACACACACACACACACACACACACACACACACACACACATCATACAAGCAAGCATAGATACACAATATTGTCCATACTTAGCCCAGTGGAGGCACTTCATATGAAACGAGAGACTGTATAACCTGACTTCCTAGGGCTGTAGCATGGCAGTTCAACAACAGGACAGGTCCAACTAGTCCTCTGTTTAGTCTGTTAACTGTAGTACCTGTCCTGCAACATAAATCCTTGCATCTCAAGAGGTTATTGACACCTACCATAGTCACTTTATTCCACGGCTACAGCCTCAAACATTGCTACTATGCACACACACATACACACATACACACACACATACACACACACACAAACTCCACACTAGTGTGTTAAGATTAAATTCAATAGCAGCTTCAAGGGGCAGGCAGGCACATCAGAAATGAGAGCCAGAAAGAAAGATTATCTACTGCCATCAATAATAAGACCAAAATTCAGAAAAAGCTAATGTCTTGAATATCATGTATCTTTCCTTGGAGATGGTGCATTATCTCACCAATCGTTCCCCCTTTGGACCTGCAATGTGTTCTGAGAAGGATTCAAAGAGGAATAATGGTATGTGTTGTGAAAGATCTGAGAATAAACTGTCGTTGCAAACCTCTTAACCCAGTACAGACAGTTACACTGTATTTTTACCAATCTGCTTTACTTATGGCACCTAACGCGGAAAACACCTATGGCTTCAGGATGCAGTGGTCCATAGAAATAAAATAAATTAAGAAAACTAAATCAGGCATTCCTTTTAAAATCAGGTATAACTAAAGAGACACAGTCTAAATACTTTAAAAATCGCTGCTACAGCCCAATGCTACACTTCTAGAAAACTCTGCTAAATACTATATATAGATATTTTTATCACTTAAAATGACCCTCGTACAAGACAATTAGACACAGGCAAGACCTGAGGCAACAGAAGTTGGGAGATTTTGCATACAACAATAACCAATTGTCCCTCATAATTTACGATATGGTCCACATAAATTGTGGCTCTGCCATTTGCCAATTTCCATTCAAATGATCCATCTCCACTGCCTCACAATCAGACTTTTAACATATGCTGAGACAATTGTTCAAACTACCTTCCATGTCACACATTTGAATACAAACTTTCTTCCAATCTTGACAGATAAAGTCAAGGACAGTTAAGATGTAGGTTTAGATGAGGGTAACTTGAGTAACATTTAAGGCTTTTTCCAACAAGGCTTGGCTTCAAGAGGAGAATGGAACAGTGGGTGCCCAGACATCTTCAGCCCAACAAGACTAAGAACTTGAGGAGAAAATAGACTGATATACATGCTAGACCAATCTAGCTAGATTTAACCTGCATACAATGGTTGGACATTACGTTTACTTTGTAGGTAGTAGATATACAGCACAGGGTAAGGCTAGTGTTAGTGGAGGATGCGCTCACCACAAGCCACATAGACATAACTGTCACGCCTATTCAGTTCACTTCCAATACAGCAGTGAAGTTGTGAGCAAAGGTTTTTGGGGAGGAAATTAATTGTCCCCCATGTTGCATTATTTGTTTTCTTGCATGCTTGCAAGTGACCAATTTGGTTTTCACACATGATCATGTATAGAATAAATGCATAACTGTTTAAAATCAACCTTTATAGTAATACCATTTCACATTAGTCATTTCCTTACAGGCCTTCTGCTCCCTTATGCCAATGTTGAGCATAACATTACATTTTCTTGGTTCTCAACACTTGAGTCCTCCCTAAAATTCAAGTAGGAACAATCTACATTAAGTAACAAAACAAATATTGCAATAACACAAATACCTCAGAAGCACTTTTGATATAACATCTGGGCATACACAACATATACCTGATAATGGTGGGAGAGAAAAGGGGAAGAATTGGCCCAAGATTATGGGATATCATTGTCCCCAAGCAAAGCGCTGGACTGTTCACTATACTGCCGGCTTTGTTTATTTCCTGTAGCATAAAGTCAGACCACAGGTAATGCGGAGTTGTCAATTGACACATTGTGGCCACTTCTGAATTCCTGTTATGCCGCTCCAGTTACTATTCACAGCTCTGAGCTGGACTTTTAACTGATGTGCTGTGGACCTCAAAAAGAGGTGGTAGTCTCTGGACAAAAAACACAACCATCCTGTTGAGGCTGTGGCTGAACTCATAGCAAATGAAAATTCAACATAAGGAAACCCTAAATCTTGCCTTTGGGCAGTGGGAAGGCCACTAATGCAAGAGAAAAGCACAGCTCTGTAATTAGCCTCAGAATAGAAATGTGACAATCATATGAATATGCAGCTGTGACCCAAGTTTCTGAACAACATACAGAGCTGCACATCCATGCAAATTTGTGAAAAACCCTTCATTTGATGCAACGGTAAGACTAGGGCTGTCCCGAACACCTTTTAGGCATTTGAAGATTGGACTTGAATACTTCATTGTGATTGGTTAATTAAGGCATTCTATGGTCTTTTATCACTGAACAGCAGTCCCCTGTTTTGAATAACAGACCATTTGAATGCATGAATCAGAATGTGAAACCCATTAATCCAATCCTATAACCCTGCAGAACAGATTCTGGTAAATGTTTTACTTTTAAGCAGCAATCCAGGAATTCTGCACGTGTTATTGCCCTCTCTGACAGCCAGAGATAATTGCAATGATGTTCAAACAGCAGCACAGACGGCGGCACATGTAGTGTCACTTTGGGTCGACCAGGTAAAATTAATGCAAATTAAATAGACTCTAAAATAACATACAATGGTATAAATACATACTGTACAATGCTGGCGCTGTACAGGTGGTGCAACAACAACCAAAGCAGCATTTCACCATAGCAGTGGGGAGAGTGTCTCCAACCAAAGCAAACATACAGATGGATAAAATAACAACGTATAATTTAAAATGAACTCACAGATTGGAGTTTAGTTAATGTTAAAATAATGCTTTATCTTGCAGTGCGGCTGGAGCCAGTATGCCCGGAAGCACAGTACACACTAGCAACATGGCTGGAAAACCACATTTGTTTAAGTTAGATATTGGTAGCAGATGAGCTGTGGTTAGTGTTAGATAGGGGTTTGATTCAGCTAGTGAACAGCGCACGTCATTTTAAGTCTACAAGTTTATGTAAAATAAAGCATTCGTTTACTGATTTTGGTGTCGATTATCATTTCAAAGAAGCATTCGGGTCAGCCCTAGGTAAGACATAATGTTAAGACCTGAGGAACCATTGAAAAAAATAAACTAGAGGGAAATCAAGCATGTAAGCAATAAAACTATGGATACGTTCAAATTGATCACTTGCAACATCCTTTAGGACAAATGGGTAATTCCAATCTAGGTGACAAAATATCAACACAAACCAAGCGAGGATGTGCTCATGCTTTATCGATAGCCTGGGTGATGAGCGTGGACACCTCTACCATTGTTGGGCTCCTGGGCTTGACCGGGGGGGCGGTGCATCTTCTCCAACACACCCAGATTCTGCTCTGGGAAGCTAGGAATCTGGTAGTCCCCTCCTAGGTAATCCGCTCCCTGTGTCAGCTTGGACTGGCCAGGAGGCCCTGCTTTCCCAGCAGGCCTATACTTTGCTCCTGGATGGCAGTCCACAGATGCCCTTGGTTGCCCTCCCTGGAAGTGCATTGGGAGGTCCTGAGGAGCATTGTTACTGGATGTAGCTGGGATGCCAGCCCATGGGGGCTGCATGTAGTGACCATTGCTGTATGACATGTTGCCTGCTGGGCCGTTGACAGGGGACATGGACTGTGGTTTGTCTGTTTGGTGTTTTAAGGGGTAGGACTGGGCAGCACTGGGCAGCTTATGCGGATAGCTGAGGTTTCGGGTAGGAAATCCAGGCCCCGAAGGCGGCTCTCTCCTTGGGGCTTTACAAGGGTGGGCTCCCTCAGCTGGCTGCTGCATGTGGGCCAGTTGGTGCTGGGCCCAAGAACGCTGCTGTTGTAACTGTTGCATCTGTTGGTGTTGCATCTGTTGCTGCAAATGTTGCTGTAACTGTTGTTGTTTCTGCTGCTGCATTTGCTGCTGCTGCATTTGCTGCTGCTGTTGCATGTGCTGCTGCTGCTCTGCATCTGTGCGATAGGCAGACATACTGTTCATAGCAGCCAGGTTATGCTGTGGCTGGGGAGCAACAGCAGCAGGGCCCTGAGGTGGGGCTTTGTCTAGGCCTCCTCCCATCATGCAAGTGGGCATAGGGCCTGAAGCCAGGTGATGAGAAGACACCCTGGAGCTGGCATTGATAAGCAGGTTGCGGCTGATGGGACTGGGGTTGGCGATCTGGCCCTCGCACACCGAGGTGGTTCCAACGCCAGCCCGCGCCTGGCAGAACTGGTTGATCTGGTGTACAATGCTGCTCAGGTCTCCAGGGCGGCTCTGGTGCAGGCTGGATGCCATAGACAGAGGGATGGTGGAGGTAGATACGGTGATGTTTGGTGGGGCATCTGCGTCAGGCAGCTTCCGTGAGCCGTAGGCACCAGGCAGGGGTTGCTGCTGGAGGCTGTTGGGGGCGACCGGTGGTCCTGCATTCCCAGCCTGTGGAAGGGGCTGTGGCCCTGCTAGGCCCTGGGGTTGCTGCAGGCTTGGAAGCTGGGCTCCATCAGACATGTGCCGCAGATCCTGAGTCACTCCTTGTGGTTGTAGTAAAGCTTGATGATGAGGACCGGTCTGATGCTGCAGTGTCTGCAAATGCGAAAGATGCTGCTGCTGCTGCTGCTGCTGTGGTGGCACAATAGACGAACATGACTGGCTCTGCTTTTGCTGTTGAGTCTGGGTGTGTGGCAAGCTCTGCTGTCTCTGAAGGCCTTGTGGATGACCCAAGCCTTGCTTTTGTTGTGACGCATGCATCTGGGACAGGCTCTGTTGCCGTTGCAGAGCTTGTGAGTGAGCCACATTCCTTTGCTGTAAAGACTGTTGATGGGGCACACTTTGTGCCTGCTGCAAAGTCATTGGATGAGCCAGATTTTGCTGCTGCTGATGTAATGCCTGTGGATGCGCCATGCCCTGCTTCTGGGCAGCCATGGCCTGGGGCTGGGGTTGAGGCTGAGAAGGGCCCTGTAGATGACCAGCAGGCTGAGGCAGGTTTAAAGTGCTTTGAGTGGTGTATGGGCCACTGTTAGGATTCATGATGGACTTATGAAGTAGTCTCACGTGACTGCCGTCCGAATGTTTTATAATGCCTTTCGCTGGCGCACGGAGGACGGCCAGAAGGCCTGCTCTGGCACTGACCTGAGAGGGATAGGGACTGTGGCGCTGGCTGGACAAGGATGTGTCAAGACCGTTTACTGTGCGGCGAATGTGCTTCCTTTGAGGTACTTTGACACTGTTGGGAAAGATCTGGATGGTCAGAGGATTGTTGGCAATTTTCTTAGCATAGGCATCCAATTCTGCTGGAGTTGGATAGTTGGCAGATCTCATTTTCTGTGTAGTTTCCCCTGCAATGAGCCAGATAACAAGGAATGTTCAGCTGTGTAAACTGACTCATAAAGACATGACTCATTACAGTGGAAATATGACCATGACCACAAGATGGTGGAAGGAAGCACTTACATTTCTGAAGTCCAGTGTTCATCTGCGTGCGGGAGAGAAGTTGTCTGGTAGGGTCACCTGATGCTGGCAGACAGGCCAGCATGTCACAATACCACTAAATGCAACATGAGACACTCTCTCCTCACCATACTGGGAAGACAAGAACAGAAATAAGTGAGAAAATAAACAGACACCCAGGTGTGAAATTGCTTTTATGTGGTCTTTTTTTCCACATGCATTACTGTATGACCTTTTGCAAATGACAGTGGGTTCTTGTTTCTGTATAAAGCCACTTATACATACACCCCGAGGCTAGTAAAGAGCTAAGACAGATGGAGAATGGCTTCTTTTTGTGGAATAAAATGGCAGTCAAAATGACAGCAGGCTACAAAACCACCAGCTGACTTCTCCAATCTCTCCGTTTCCTATGGGGCTGTGCCAACAGCAGACAGTGAAAAAAAGAGCAATTTCATCCTCTTCAATGTATAATCAGGCTGTTCATATTATGCAAGAGCACATTCAGAGCCATGTCTTTAACCCAGTGAATATCCTGCATTAATCATAGCCTCTTAGCCAGCAGTCATTTAGTGATATTATGTCCAAGACACAAAACTGGACAAACAAAATAACCCCAATCTGATTGCACATTAGTTTATTATTAGTCCATAAAGAAAGAGTGCCATGGTTCTGTATGGTTGAAATTAACACAGCATTAAATGTGGTGGCAGCAACCTAACAACGAATCCCACAATGCATAAGAGAAAATAATTCATGTAGGCCTATGCTGCATTTTATGGCTAAATTAAAGTCAGCTTCAGTATGGTTCAGCTGCTGCAGTTGGTTGACATGGATGAGGCCTACACCATAACAGTCATTGCAAATTTGGCTGGATGAAATAAGATAAGGCTGTGGTTTGAATGCGACGATTTAAAATAACTGCAAGCCATGTTCTACTACGTCACCGTATGTGCTGGGATGTTTTGCCATTCCATTCAGCAGCTATGTGACTGTACATGTCATGACTGTACATGACAGAATGGGATTGAAGTGATGTTGCTTAAAGCAACGTTATGCTTCCATCACAGTGAGTAGCCAACACCCCAGTTCAGTTTGGACTGTAAAGAGATCCGACATTCAACACAACTATAAAATTATCACAGTACGAAATTTGTCCTAAGTTATTATTATTGACAAAGTGATTTTCGAGAAAATCTGTTGGAAAAACTATGAGACTGCGTTTGTAAGATAACACGCTTCGGCTCCCTGTTTGGATGCAAAAACTCAATCCCCTAAAGTCGGATCCATAATAAAGAAGGACCCATATGACAAGCCATAGTGCTTTCTTGGGTTTAATCCTATTTAGCATCCCTTTGTAACTGTACTTTTGTGCTTTTTTGGGGGGCAAAGTGCTAAATAAAGTATGAAATCAAAGGGATGCAGAGTAAACAATGTACGCTATAACTATCCTTTCACACATCCTCGACCATTATAAATAAGTTGGTGTTTGTAAGGCCTTTGAAAACCAGCCGATACTAAGTGTGACGTATCATCACATTATTAAAACCTAGCCAAGTTCCAGATAGCAAGTCTGTAGCTAAGTAACGTTAGCCGATCTAGCCAAACCCGGCTGTAGTTAATGTAGGATTAGCTAGTTGGGATTTCATTCAAATGGCGATTAATTGGTCAAACAAACGTGAACCTGGTATCATAGCAGAACATGGTCCATTTCTGTGAAATGAAACTCAAACGGTGAAATGTGGCTTTAATAGGCCAACAGGGTTTGGTCTCAGCATTAAAGGGGTTACCTCGAGTCAAGCACAATAAATAAGCAGCAGTGGACCCGTGTTGCCATGTCGCCTTATTATAAGCGACTTTTGGGCTTGTTTTTCTGTAAAGTTGCTTGTAAATATTGGTGGTTGCGGTTTTTTGGTCTCGTTTCTAAAGTGTCCTTGCTATTTAGGCTTGCTTCCAATGTTTTTAATTATTATTTAAACCAGTGGTTCTCAAATATTGTCATGAAAATGTTTTGAGGCCATGCAGGGAGCATTTGTGTTGGAATTGTTTAAAAAATATTCCAGTTTTTACCAAGAGTTTTTTTTAAACAGATCTACAAGCTCGCGACACGTTGTGAGCTTGTAGACATATATAGTCTATTTTCAAATAGCCCATAAAATGGTGCTTTAAATGTGACCTAGTTGCTTCTTTTGGGCTGGTTTTCCGAGACCCGGTTGCTTCGTTCTCTCAAAAAACCTGGCAACACTGCAGTGGACGCTTCTTTGTGCTGGTGACCAGGCCAGCTGGTTGGCTAACACAGCTAGCCTTTAATCATAGCCACACAATGATACAAATATTT
This sequence comes from Gymnoscopelus microlampas, assembly GCF_963454915.1. Taxonomy (NCBI): domain Eukaryota; kingdom Metazoa; phylum Chordata; class Actinopteri; order Myctophiformes; family Myctophidae; genus Gymnoscopelus; species Gymnoscopelus microlampas. The sequence goes on from NC_139945.1 coordinate 31,575,063, forward strand.
GGAAACGAAAGCTTTAAACAAAAACACTTACTTGTCAGAAATTCAAGAGTAAGGGAACTTCATTTTGTCGAGACACAGTTATTGTTATTTTGCTCATTAGATGGTCTTTCTCCGTGCCGTACTGCTGCTGCTGCTGACTACGGCAGCAACTTGAGCAGAGTAAGGAGCATGCGCTGTGTGAGGACCTAGCTGTTTTGCCTTTTAGGTATCAGTGTTGGACGCCTGTACCGATACAACTAGTGGTTCTCTCTCCTATCAATTCAATTCCTTCTTTTCCAAAGGAGCTTTATTGGCATGAGAAAACATACGTTTACATTGCCAAAGCAAGTGTCAAAATGTAATATATTTTTTTAAAGAAAATGTGGAAAGTATATAATGTTGGAGGGGGTACTACAGCATTGTGTTTAACAGAGCTGTCACATTGCTTGTTTGTTTGTTTGTTTGTTTGTTTGTTTGATTGATTGATTGATTGATTGAATACTTTATTAACAGTTTGCAAAAAAAAAGCACAGAAAATACAGTTTTATACAAAAGGATGCTAAAAGGATTAAACACAAGAAATGACTATGTTTCCATTGGGGTCCTGTGTATAGTGTATTCAATTCATCGAAACATTTAATGACAAACAATAATATACAATACTATGCAAAAACATCATATAAACGAGTAGTACTCAAAAATAAAAATATGTACAGTAAACAGTTCGGGGGGGGGTAGTGGAGGTGTTAGGACCCAAAAATATGCCGTTGACTTCAATTCATGATGCAAAGGTCCCCTTTGGTATGGAAGTACCTGAGGGCCATAGGAAAACATTTATCCAAAGAGACTAGTTAGATCACCCTTCATTTCTGAAATATACATGTTTTAAAAAATGGCCGCCACCATTTACAGCAATACAGCAAAAACAATATCTTTGCTTCTGTTAAAGCTATAACAATAATATTGGTGTCAAAGTGTACATTTTTGGGGTCAAGTAATCCAATTCAATAGGTTTCAAGGCAAAAAAAAATTATCATTTTCTCAATGCCATGAAAACAGGGCTAAAATATGCTAATTTAATTGGAAAATGTTGTTTTAACAGGGTAACTTTCCATTTTTCCCCACTCTAAAACCTTAATTTAGTTTCCCCTTTGGCATGGAAGTACCTTAGGGCCATAGGAAAACATTTATCGAAAGAGACGAGTTAGATCACCCTTCATTTCTGAAATATACACGTTTTAAAAAATGGCCGCCACCATTTACAGCAATACAGCAGAACCAATATCTTTGCTTCTGTTAAAGCTATAATAATATTATTGGTGTCAAAGTGTACATTTTTGGGGTCAAATAATCCAATTCAATAGGTTTCCAGGCAAAAAAAACAATCATTTTCTTATTGCCATTGAAAACAGGGGTAAAATATCCAAATTTTATTAGAAAATACGTAAATAACGGGTAACTTTCCATTTATTTCCCCTCTAAAACTTTAATTTAGTTTTCCCTTTGGCATGGAAGTACCTTAGGGGAATAGGAAATAAATTATCCAAAGACACAAACTAGATAAGATGTCATTTCTAAAGTATTTGTGTTTTAAAAAATGGCCGCCACCATTCACAGCAATACAGCATAGCCCATATCTTTGCTTCTGTTAGGGCTATGATGATAATATTGGTGTCAAAGTGTACATTTCTGGAGCCAAGGAATACAATTACATAGGTTCCAAGACTAAAAAACCCAATAGTTTTCTCATTACCCTCACAATGGGGGTAAAATATGCACATTTCATCAACAAAATAAGTGACATTAAAATTTTCCCCCTATAAAAAAAACTTTAAGAAGTACAACCTCTTATGCACATGCCATATGCTCTATGTGTGTCTGTCCAATCTAGGAACCCAGTCAAAAAAAGGAAAAAACAGCACCCTCTGCTATTTTTTTCCTTAAGATTTGACTCTGGGGGGGACCTCCCAATAGAATGTGGATAACAGGATGGTGGCCATTAGGTCCGCCCTCAGCCCTCCACTTCCGGTCTACGTGTCTTTGTTTACATTCCTAACATTCCTAACTATACACGTTGTATCAGGAGCTCCCGACAGATTCAGCTGCAGAGCTCTGAATCTGTCTTGAGAGATTAGTGTCTGTCTGACTGTAAGTGTATATGTCTGACTGCTATCACCTGAGAGTTACACCTGTTGCTGCCACAAAACATAAATTCTGCACAAGGGATTGCGACAATTTGATTAAATCAGAGGTGACAGAAAATCTGAGACACTTTGAGGTTCAATTTGAGGTTTGTATTACTTTCTCATTGAATACAGAATGTTTTTTAGGTTAACTGTGCCATTATTGATCAAAAAGTGGACAGAGCAAGAAGAAGACATGAAGAGTCTGTGAGCCCAGTAAAAACACAGTGCATGAATGGTGGTGGCAAGTTCACTGCACAGGCTATACTCTCATGCTCATCATCATCCTCATGTGAATAAACCACACCGTGTTTCTTCTGTGGTGAAGTTGGCAACAGAAAGGAACTAAGGACGGCTTCCACCCTGGGATTGGATCGAAAAGTGAAATAATGTGCTCAGGTGCTGGGAGACAAGTGCCTGTTAGCTAAACCAGCTGCTGGTGACATGGTAGCTATGGAGGCAGTGCATCATCGTGCATGCCTGACTAGGCTCTATAGAAAAGCAGAAACCGCCGTTGTGACACGACAGAAAATAAGGCAACACAGGTCATCAGAGCACATGTCCTCAATGAATTGTTTGAGTCAATCAATTATTATTAAATGTAACACCACGCGCCTTCGAGAGGATATTGACATCAGATCTGTGCGACTAGATCATGGCTGGTCCCTGTTATGTTGTTTGATGATGACCTGAAAGCTGTTGTTGGCATGAAAAGCAACACATTTACTGATGTCTCCATCATCTTCAGAGCAGCTAAAATCCTCCGGGAAGAATATCTTCCGATGAAACAATAATTTACAGGTTCCTTCACAGCCCCCTGATTCAATCCCTCCCCTGCTGCAATTGTTCCTAAAGATGCTTCTGGATGGATAAGGTATTGACCAGCCAGCCCCTGAACCAGAGAAGTGCCAGGTTGCTACATCAATTGGGCAGCAAATCATTTACAACTCTGTGAAATGCAGATCCAAGAAATGTCCGTAGTGTTAGTTGTCACATAAGAGAAAGGGAACCACAGCTTCACTGTATCTGGCAATGAATCTGCACCTGCATACTGGCAGTAAACACCAGGTGGATACCATGCATAAGCGAGGTATGGTGTATCATGTGATCGCTTGAAAACATTGAGTACAGTGATCAATCAGTGGGAGCAGATTGGTGTGGTGGTCCCACCTCAGGCAGTTAAGGGTGTCTTCACTAATGGTGGTTTTGACAACATTGACCTCAACCCATCGTCAACAACAGCAAAATCAGCCCTCCACGGGACATGCATAAGCATTCAGCAGCACTTCCCGTCAGATGACCAACAAACAGCCAATCTCACTAACACATCCTAGTTCCAGCTAAGATGGGGAAGAAGCATGTACAATCCTTTCCAGCTGTCTACACAACAATGGATCTGGATGTTTCACTCCAAACTGATGTTCCTGCCCTTAATACAAACAGTCATCCTCAGCCAGCCTCTTGTCCTCTCAACAACATACTTGAAGAAGGCTCCCAGTGGTTGGAGAGAGTCACCGACACCTTGTGGGGAAAGACAACCTTGAGGATGAAGAATGGATCTCATGGGGTGCATATTATGCAAGCATTGCAGAGCCTTGTTCAGCCCCCCCATCCAGATCATACATACTGCCACTGTTCACAGAGTCTCCTACCAGTCCCACTATGGCTTGGCTTGGCATGCAATGAATGTCCTCCTTCAAGCAATCAACTACCTAAATCCAGGTCAGACACCAGTCATGTTAGCTGATCAACCCCTATTCACACTTGCCAAAAAAGATGCTCTGGAGTGTGTCTGGAGACTGGCTGGATGAAAGGCAGTGGATGGACTACAGCTCTCACCAATAGTGGTAATTCAACTAGTGGCAAAGCTCAGTCTTTCATTGGTGTTGACCACATCTGCAGAACCTGGTACATGCATCAGGTGTCTGTAGCTGCTCTGTACTTGTGATGAAGGCTTATGAGCGATATTTGGAAAAGGCTGTAAATGATGAGTCGAGCCCCCTCTTCCTTTTGCCCTTTGATGAATGGCTTCAATTTCAATTATTTCAAGGGACTTGCCAGAACTGGTTATTTGCAAGTGCAAGACTCAAATTACCACAACAACCCCATTGTCATGGTAGTAAGAAAATTATTGGGGATTTGTTTTGCCTTGAAACCTAATTGGATTCCTTGACCCTAAAAATGTTTATCATTATAGCTTTTACAGAAGTAAATATGGGTTCTGCTGTATCACTTCAAATGGTGGCGGCCATTTTTAAAAACGCATATATTTCAGAAATGAAGAGTGATCTTATTTGTCTCTTTGGATCATTTCTTTCTTAGTGCTCTAAGGTACTTCTATACCAAAGGGAAAAGTAAATCAAAGTTTTAGAGGAGGGGGGGGCGTAAGTTACCCTGTTAAAACGTATTCTTCAAATGAAATTTACATATTTTACCCCCTGCTGTCATGGCAATTAGTAAAGCATTGGGTATTTTATATTGAAACCTATTTAATTGAATTCCTCAACCCCAAAAATGTACAATTTGACACCAATATTATTACTATAGGTCTAACAGAAGCAAAGATATGGGGTCTGGTATAATAGTGGTTAATTGTCGGCAGCCTTTTTTTTTAAAAACGCCTATATAAAGAAAATGAAGGGTGATCAAACTTGTCTCTTTGGATATTTTTTTTCCTATGGCCCTAAGGTACTTCCATGACAAAGGGAAAAGTAAATACAAGTTTTAGAAGGGGAGGGGTTAAGTTACCCTGTTAAAACGTGTTTTTTTAATGAAGTTTGCATATTTTACCCCCCGCTGTCATGGCAATTAATGAAGTATTCGTTTTTTTGCATTGAAACCTATTTAATTGAATTCCTTGACCCCAAAAATGTACACTTTGACACCAATATTATTATTATAGCTCTAACAGAAGCAAAGATATGGGGTCTGGTGTAATAGTGGTTAATTGTCGGCGGCCATTTTTTAAAACGCCTATAAAAAAAAAGAAGAAGGGTGATCTAACTTGTCTCTTTGGATATTGTTTTTCCTATGGCCCTAAGGTACTTCCATGACAAAGGGACAAGTAAATACAAGTTTTAGAGGGGGAGGGGTTAAGTTACCCTGTTAAAACGTATTTTTTTAATGAAATTTGCATATTTTACCCCCCACTGTCATGGCAATTAATGAAGTATTCGTTTTTTTGCATTGAAACCTATTTAATTGAATTCCTTGACCCCAAAAATGTACACTTTGACACCAATATTATTATTATAGCTCTAACAGAAGCAAAGATATGGGGTCTGGTGTAATAGTGGTTAATTGTCGGCGGCCATTTTTAAAAACGACTATTAAAAAAAAAAGAAGGGTGATCTAACTCGTCTCTTTGGATAATTATTTTCCTATGGCCCTAAGGTACTTCCATACCAAAGGGGACCTTTGCATCATGACTTGAAGTCAAATGTTGCTTAGCACCTCCACTAGGGGGGGGGGGGGGTATTTCTGGGACAGGCTTGGACTTTTTTACAGATTGATTGGTTGAATACTTTATTAACAGTTTGCAAAGACAAGCACAGGGAATTAAGTTCAATACAAGGTCTGTTAAGAGGATTTTAAACCCAAGAAAGCACTATGGCTTGTTTCCATTGGGGTCCTTTGAACTCATCGAAACATTTAAGACAAATCTAATACAGTAAACAGTAAACATTGCAAGTTGCTGTACTCTGTCCTCTACTCTGAGCCATCCCACCCAAGCAAAGTGAGCAGGGGTTAAATGAGTTGTAGATGTAAGGCCAAGCTGTAGTCTGACCATTTTAGTTTGGTATGTCTGAAGCCTTGTTTTTAAGGCCTTTGTGGCACTATGGTACAATGAGGTGCATTTATAAATGGTAAATGGTGCATTTATATAGCACTTTTATCCAAAGCGCTTTACATAGATTGTGTATTACATTCACCCATTCACACACACACACACACACACACACACACACACACACACACACACACACACACACACACACACACACACACACACACACACACACACACACACACACACACACAGCGATGGCGGAGGAAACCATGCAAGGCACCAACCTGCTCATCGGGAGTAATTAGGGGATCAGCGTCTTGCTCAAGGACACTTCGACACTAACTCTGGGGGAGCCCGGGATCGAACTGGGAACCTCGCCGCTCTACTACCCCTGACCCACTGCCCCCCTATATATTTATAGTCGAAGTGACATTGGATGAGTGCTCCTGCAAGAGTCCTGAGTGTATTCCTACTGACCATTGAGGAGATCCATCCTGTACACAAATCTTGTTCTTTGGTTGACTTTTTTGATCACTTTAGTTCCCATTTTTTCACTGGAAAGATTTGCTTCTAAAATACAGCCCTAGGTAATTTCCTCTCTTCTTGTGATAACATTGCATGTCACCCACTTGTGACTGTGAAGCCCTCTGCCTTGCAGAGGTTTATTTTGGACCCAAAGAGAATGGATTCAGTTTTACCCAGGTGTAATGATAGTTTGTTATCAGCGAGCCAGGTGCAGATTTTACCTGGTTCAGAGCTGAGGTTTTTTCAACCTGCAATTTGTCCTTGTCCGAGACCAGGAGAGCCGAGTCATCTGCGAACAAGAACAAATTGCAGTCACAAGCTGCATGATGTCATGTCGTTTACATATATTGGGAACTGTAACACCCTAGTATGCTTCCTTACGGAACGTCACAGCTCACTGGGAGGGGCGGGACAGGGTTCCGTTCACCTACACCACCTGTTCTCTCCCCCAGATAGGATTGCATCTAAATTAGTTCGCTGATGTACTATCAAAACCGATTGCTTTTAGCTTATCAATCAATATAGAGTGATTTACGGTGTCAAATGCCTTTTGGAGGTCCAGCATGACCATGCCACAGTATTTGCCCGCGTTGATGTGGTTGTTCAAATACAGTAGGGTTGTGTCATAGTGGTTCTCATCAGGTTCTTATAATACTCTATGGTGGACCGTGGTTATCAAACCTTTTCATGTCAAGGACCCCTAAATTGACAAGTATTAGCTGCGGACCTCGTCTGAAATGTTGTACCAGGGCCCCCATTATAGAACAGTTGTGTTAAATGTTTATTTTTATTATTCAAGCGAATAATAATAGTGAAAATAGCAGATCTACAAGCTCACAACGCGTCGCATTGTGAGCATGTATGGTGTCATATACTATACTATAGTAATTAAACAGATATCCCCTGGAAAATTATAAATTTCTCTCATATTTCTGTTTTAATGTGTTCCTTCAACCTGCAGGTGGTGCTAAAGGTCAAGGCTTTGACTTTTTACAGGAGCCAGTTCCAAATTGCAGCCACCTGTAAGTCTCTTTTAGAGCGGTTTTGAAGGAGAGTAAGGATTCACATGTTTTTATAATTGTTGGTAGGGCATTCCACATTGTTGTGGCATAGCAGTAGAACGAATTTGATCCCTTGTTAGAGCCAAATCTGTCTTGAACTGTTTTGTGGAGCTCCCTCTGGTGTTGTGATTGTGGACGTCATTGATATTTTTGAAGTAGTTTGACAGGTACATGGGAGGTACATTTGTGGTGGCAAGTTGCCATCCCACCCTCGCAAAGTGAGCAGGGGTTAAATGAGTTGTAGATGTAAGGCCAAGAAGTAGCCTGACCAGTTTATTCTGGGATGTCTGGAGCCTATAAGGCCTTTGTGGTGCTATGGTAGCTTACCATGAGGTGCATGTAGTCGAAGTGACATTGGATGAGTGCTCCTGCTAGAGTCCTCAAAGTATTACTGACCAGAGAGGAGATCCTGTACAAAAATATTGTTCTTTGGTTGACGTTTTTGATTACTTTTGTTGCCATTTAATTACTTTTGTTGCCATTTGTGAGTGTTTGTTCAGTAGGGGTGAAAACAATAAAGACGATGGAGCTTGCACAAAAAAACAAATTTCACCCACGTATTTACACCTGTAAACCTGTGATGTGACAAAGTTGATTCTGATTCTTGTTCTGGTTCACTGAGTTTAGGTAGCAATTAACATATTGTTCATAGCAGAGATAATTAGCTTGTTCATTTAATTCTGTGATGTTCATCAATGTCTTGCAGCAGTCTGGGACTCATATTTATTACCAATAATATCAATGACAATATCTTAAAAAGGGGGGGGGGGCAAGATTGTGTCATGGGGGGGTGGACAGTATGATTAGAATCCTCTATACCACAGAGTTGCATATTAAAGGAACTCAGCCAAGCAGCTACAGATAATGTGGCAGTTATCTGTAAATAGCAGGTGGGCTGGGCTCACAGATCAACAAATTGTCAACCGCCAACACTATTAATCTACTGTCACCAGTTGATGGTTGACAATTTGTTGCAGTATGGGTATGGCCAGAGCCTTCTGGGTATGTTATAGGCCTACAGCGCACACACATCATCCTATAAACATATTATGATCACTGAATAAAAACGATACTCCGCTTAAGCCAAAAACAATTAAACTATCTGACAGTTGTAAACAGCAAAACAAACAATGCAACTAATAATGTAAAATTTCATGTAAGTGTCACAGCTTGCTTAAGTGTTACCCAGTGGTGGAAAAAGTACTCAATTTTTGTACTTACGGCAATACAGCAGTGTAGAAGCACTCTGTTACAAGTAGAAACTTACTTTAACTACAAAAGTATTGGCATCAAAATATATTCTGTGTGGAGTTGTTTGCATGTTCTCCCCGTGTCTCCTAGGGTATAGGTACCCTCGCCAAAAGGTCAGGTGAAAAGAAGTTGCTTGCTAGCTCTCATGCATTGAAGGAGGCATGAGCTCGGCTCTATAGGCTCTCCTTAGGCTGGCAGAGGGAGTGTAGCGTTTTAAGCATTGTCATCCGTTTATGAGCATGCTATTATGCATGTAATGAAATAGGACAGTTATCCTATGTTGTTCCTATTTTATTACACATAGGATGCCAAATATATTTATTTCTGTCCAGCTAGCTTACATAATATTGAATATAATTTGTATAGTTTCATCATAATGTTTGCTAGTCTGCAGAAAAATAAATACAACTTATTTAGAAAATCATTGATTTGGTTAACTTTCATTTGAGGTGACATCATAAAGGTTTTCTGTGATTGTAAAGACTTGGTCCTGAGCTCAGTAAGGACAATTTCCAATACTGTAGGCTAACTTAAATGATGTCTATATTATGATAATTCTTTGGATCTTTTATGGGGAGGACTGCAGGGACAAAGTGCTAAATTATGTTTCTTTATGTAGACTTTCATTCCAGACAGCGTAAATATTGCAATGAATTTATTAGATTAACAGATTGGGCATTACACATGGAGGACATGCACTGATCAACATTTTAGACTCCGATGGCCATTTGAGATACCGTAGTGTGCATGGATACAAACACTCACATACATCACATTGAGCATGACAAAGGTATTATCTTTGTTAGAAGTAGCATATTTAGTAATTACATCTACTAAAGCTATCAGAAGTGTTTTTGTCAACTAAACCTTTGCAAAGCAAACATTGTCACAGTATTGTCAAATCACTATAGCTGTAATGAAGAAAACATATTAAAAGGAATAATGAGGGACCAACCCAATCTACACAACTACTGTAACAGTCCTTTGTGTATTTTACTTACAACTTTCCATATGAGCCCATTTCTGAACGCCATATTGGATTTTAGATACCACCAGCAAATCAGCTTGCCACGCAAGCATTTTAGGGATGAATTAACTGTCCTACTTTTTGCTATGCTCATTTCATACAGAAGAAATATCACAGAAAGAATCAAGCATTGTGACATTTGAAAATTGAAATGCAACAAATAAAAATATGCAAGTAGAATAAAAAAAATCTTCCATTACAAATCAGTTACCATCGTGGAATGACCATTTAAATGGATGTTTTCACTTCATATAAACTTCAACTAAAACATTGTGAGGTGATGCACTGTACAACAGTGTCAGCATATGTAGAACCCATTTCACAATTATTAAACCAATAAAGATATATACCAGCACTTTCTAAAAACAAAAAGCATGTCTCTCTGACACTTACAAAAATTGGACGTTTTACTGGCCGAAAGCCCAAACGGACTACAGTACTACTGTACTTAACATGGCTTATTATCTATTCATAAAGTGAATGGTTAGAATCATCATGTAACATTGTTACCAGAAATCCAAATTTGTAAAACCACTAAACAAAACATTAAGCAAATCAATTTGGTATGTGTTTGGCAATTCACCATGTACAAGGATCCCTTAACAGTAAGCCTTTTCATTTAAACAATGACTTACAAGACTGTTCTTTTGAAAATCATGCTTAAATTACACTTACTAGAACACCCGTATATCAATTTTAACAGAGATCAAAGCATGACTTAAACAATATCAAATATTACAACACAACAAGCAAGCTAGATTAGCATAGAATTCCCTATTTCCCTGTAACAGAAGATGATTTCCAGATAAAAAAACAATTTCTGTCAAGATGACAAACAAATAATTTAGATTATTGTAAGATAAAAGGGGTTTGAGTAATTTGAGCACCTTGTTGCATTGTATAAATCTGCAAGACAAATAAAATAATCAGAATGAAAAGTGTAATGTATGTATGTATAATGCAAGACAGACTCATTACAAGGGCAAATCAGGGGGTGGGGTGTGCGTGTGTGTGTGTGTGTGTGACAGTACAGTAGGCTAAATATTTCATATATAGGGTTTATGAGTGCAGGCATGAAATGAAGTTAGGTTGCATTTACTCTACGACAACAAAAGAAAAGGTATGTGTATATGAATTGACAAAGATTCATTACGAGATACATTGTCCTCTACAGCAGGGCCTTGTGTATAAAGTCCTAAGACAAGGTGTCAGGCTCAGTGGTAAGATCCTATCCTGAGTGACAATATGAACTGAATATGAACATAAAATCCAGTAAAACTTTATACAAAAGGGCCAAAGTATGCATACAGTACTGTGAAAAACAAATTTCTCCCATAGTAAAATCTGAGCAAAACAAACATTTTTAAAGGAGCAGCAGTACATGCAGATATTCTGGTCCTGTAGAAAGTAAAGGCCTGATTATACTTGCCACGACTGCGTATCCGCGAGGGTCCGCAGACAGTGGACTTGTACATAGTGTACACTCACGGCTACGCAGAAAGTATAATTTGGCCTTAAGGCACCAGAGGTTTTCCAAAAAATTCACTTGTATACAATATATAAAAAGAACAAAAATCTTCAAGTGTAATAAAGGCAGTCAATGTGAGTGCATACAACAGATATCGGAGTAATATGGAGTCACTTTATTTAGGCTTGAGCATTGGTCATCTTCTGCAGTAAAGGGATCTGTTGAAAACAAAAGAAGATTCAAATGAAGCAGATGTGCATTTTATTACGGGGCCAGGCTTCCAGCATGGACCCGTATTGTTATTCGCATTATTCCATTTCTTCTTCTTCTTCTGCCGTTTTTGCCAGTTCTGGCTGAACCGTGCATACGCTTTTTATGAAACTCGGCCATATGATAGATGGTCATGAAAAACGATCAAAAAATAAATCTCACAATCTTTCGTCAAAAGGTGGCGCTATAGCACTCAGTTGAAAATGCCAACTTTGAACAGGTACAACTCATGCCCTGTTTTACCTACAGCCATAAAACTTCAATACACACATGCGTCTCCTCATGATGAACAACTTTCACACTCTGACTTTTGACCTCTGACCCTTAGATCTCCCACCATTTCGAATTATATGAAAAACAGTTAAAACCTATCTCCTCCTGGGATTTTTGAGTAATCTGCACGAAACTTTTTACACATGAACTTTGGACCTATACCAAAAAACGTTTGCAAAATATCTTCCATAAGTGAAAAAATGAAGCTTTAATGAGCCAATGAATATTGCAGTTTTATGACAATTATTCATCTGCCCCTAACACATACATGCAGACTTACCATTCTTTGAAACTTTGCAGAAATGTAAAGGGCCATTCCAAATATCACTGAAACCAATCTTACTCCAATTGGTCAAACGGGGGCGCTATAGCAATTTTTTGAAAATTGAAACTTTAAACAGGCAAAAGTCATGCCTCGTTTGGCCGACAGCCATTAGACCTGCTTACACATGTGCCTTGACTAATGAGGAACACATCTATCACGTTAACCAGTAAGCACCGCCCTTATATTGTCCGCAATCTTGAGCAGTTTGAAAAACACTTAAACCCAGGATTTTTCAGCTATTTGCGTGAAACTGTATCATCTGTGTGATCTCCTTTCACAGGTTCTTGTCTGTTGGTGGCTTCTCGCTTAAATGTGTGCCCCACAACCTGAAGGTCACCAGTTCAAGCCTCACTTGGTGCAGACTTCATCTAAGTTGCATTTCACACAACATGACTATCAATGAATACATCTGCAATTGTTAAAGATAACATGAAATACTTAATTGAGTGTTTTTTACATACTTCATTGTGAAAATAGCTGATCTACAATCTCACAACTTTTCAGATAGCAATGAGAGTATGTTTTTTCAATGTATAACATACTTCATTGTGAAAATAGCCGATGTACAATCTGACAACTTTTAATGGTTTGTGAGCTTGTAGATCGGCTACTTTCACTAGTTTTGGTTCTGAGGAGATGTACAATTTCTTCATTGGTAAATGGTTTGTGAACGAGTGATCTTTGTGTTAGTGAAACAGGGGCTTGGGTCATGACAGAAGGCAAGAGTTTGTGATCCTCAACAGACAACATCAGCCTAGACAAAGCTATAGCACTATAGGTAGTGTTGCAGCTACCTAAGAGTGCCTCATGATCGCAAGGTTTCCGGTTCAAGCCCCTCTCTCTCTCTCTCTCTCTCTCTCTCTCTCTCTCTCTCTCTCTCTCTCTCTCTCTCTCTCTCTCTCTCTCTCTCTCTCTCTCTCTCTCTCTCTCTCTCTCTCTCTCTCTCTCTCTCTCTCTCTCTCTCTCTCTCTCTCTCTCTCTCTCTCTCTCTCTCTCTCTCTCTCTCTCTCTCTCTCTCTCTCTCTCTCTCTCTCTCTCTCTCTCTCTCTCTCTCTCTCTCTCTCTCTCTCTCTCTCTCTCTCTCTCTCTCTCCCCCTAGAGAGCCAGAGGCTCTCGTTGACCCAGGTACGATTCCAGGTCAGCAAATGTGTCGACGAAATGAAATTTGTCCCTGAGCAAGACTCTTAACCCCTAATTGCTCACAGGCCCTCATTGGAAACAAGACCGCAAGGACTTTCATGAACTGACCTGTTAAAGGAATTATCATTTCTCTTTCTCTCTCCTGGCCCCGTATTATCGCTGCTTGCAGCTATATTACAACTTATATTTGTGTCGGTTTCCAAATTTGATTTAATTATTCATATTTGATATATATATATATAGTGGTGGTTAATTTAAAACCAAACCAACTGTAAATCTCGGGAGGATTTGAACAGAAAGCGCTGCAATACACAGCATTACGAAAAAGTTTATAAAAACAAGATCAAATGTAATATCTGTGCGATGCGAAATATCCAACGGTCCATTACAAGTTCACTGCGAGGTTGTGACGTTGTGTTGACAAGCGTGCATGAGAAACTACGGTGAAACTGCTAATCACAAACGGATGGATACATGAATACACAGCCCCGTCCCATAAAAACGTATCACTTGCATTGAACAGTTCTATGAGGAAACTGTACAAGACCTCCGCAAAAGCTTAATCAACTGTTTTTGAATAACAACATATCAATAAACATCTGATTATTTTAGAAGAAGAATATGAAGACGTGAAAATTATATGTAAATATGTAACTACCAGTTGTTATAAATCTGGTATCACAAGTACAATGAAGGATTCTGTATAACCAGGACCGATAAAAGTAAAATATGCATCAGTACTGGCCAATCATTTGAAAAATAATAAATAAAGCAACTACTGTTGGTTCACATATGATTACCTTTGTTATATCCACTCCAGTGAGAGCATTGATAGATACAGGAAGTTCAGCCAAGAGGCGGTTTATCTCCCCTGTTCCACGGCCGCCGTCCCCACTCAGGATGACAATCTCACTGGTCTTGGATAGTGGTGCTGCCACCTTGGCAGCAATCTGTGAAGATATGGAACAGTAACATTGTTTAAAGGTAGTGTTAAGTGATTGTTTTCTTTTTTTGTGTGGAGTTAAAGCTCTATATTCAGGTAGTAGTCAGTGTTGGTTCAATAAGAGGGATTTCCCAGTCTCTCCAGCTCTTTATTAAATGTCAATTTCATCCAATCATGAGAGATTATCCATTTATCAGCTTCAATTTTATAGTGCTCCGGTTTAAATTTTGTGTCTGTATCATCCTTTCCAATTTCACGTGTTTATGCTGTATCCTTTGATTTCACACTCCTGATTGGATAAAGTTGGTATCCCGACCAGAAAATGCATTTTCTGTTTAATAAAGAACTGGATAGACAGGGAGACCCCTTTTACCGAATTAACACACTATAGCAATGATTGCTATCCAAATATTGAGCTATTTAACTTATTTTAACAAACAATATCATTTACTGCACCTTTAAGGATTATACCGGAAATATTAAAAGTCTCTTTATCACATGGCAGAAGTATGTCATAAACAGTCTCATGACAAGTGAATCACTCACAATGTAGCAATCCTGGTATCCATAAATCTAAAGGTCATGTAAAATTCCATGACATCATATTGCATTCCCTATATCATATCTTCGACATACATTTTTCCCATAACTGTTGTTTGAATTATAAACCTTACTAACCAGATTACAGAAGGTCAAATAGATCTGCAAACTCAATAGCATCATTCCACAAACACCGTGTGTTACCTTTGGCAGGGCCTCAAGGACCAGGGCAGTCTGGGCCGCCGGTCCGTACTGCTGGTAGGCATCAGCCTTCAGCCTCATCGTCTCAGCCTCCGCCTTGCCGATTGCCTCGATGGAGCCTGCCTGTGCACCACCGATTTTTCTGATCTTCTCTGCTTCGGCCTGGGCTATCAGAACCTTCTGCAACCTGAGAGAAGAAAACAGACACTGCCATCATTGGTAGCCAATTCCCCTCTTCCATTGTTTTTTGCAGAATGGTATGGAAATGTTACTGAGGCACTAAATGGTAGACAAAATTGTAATTGTTTATTTTTGCAAGAAACCCCTAGATTTTATTACTGTAAGCCAACTATACTTCAATCTATGTTGTCTTTATTACAGCTGGGGCGACTGCAATGCGGTGCCACAAGCATTTAGAATCTAGCATCGAAAAGCATCTTAAATATACAGTAGAATAAACTACAAATTGAAAGATTTCACATCAGCAGTATGGTCAACACATGATCAATGCAAATGGAAATGGTGTGTCTATGGATGGGAACACACTCACTTATGCCCCTCGGCCATCTGCTTTATTTTGTAGGCCTCTGCCTCAGCGGGCCTCTTAACAGTGGCGATCAGCTCCTTTTCGGTACGGTCAATCTCCTTCTCCTCAATGGTGATCTGCTTCTTTCTCTGCACCACCTCGATCTCAATCTCCTCAAGTCGGATTCTCTGCTGCTCCTTGGCTGCCTGTAACTCGTAGGCCAGCTGGGCCTCTGCTTTCTGAGAGAGAAAGACAGATGACAGACACAGATGAACAGACGGACGGACAGACAGACAGACAGGCAGACACCCACATACACACAATGTCAATAGCTGAGTCAACATCATCGTTTTAAAAAGCCAAACATAACTGTGTTTAAGCGATGCCATTGGGTCACAGGGAGTGCTTGAAAGGCAATTTCAAAGCTCAAGCACTGACCTTGGTGTTGACTTCTTGGTTGAAAGAAGCTTTCTGCAAATCCAGCTCCCGTTTCGAGTCAGCCATTTTGGTATCTGCCTGAAACTTCATATCCATCATCTCCTTCTTACACTCTGCCTCCTAAAATTGTGCAGAGAAAATAAGTCATAAGTACTAATATACTTATTATATATGCTCCCATACATATAATGTTGCATAATGGTTGTGGTAAGATGCAAAGAAGCTTTAATTTTTGTGGCGAGCACTTTATGGAAGCCATTCATCATCAATAACCAAGCCGGGGCCTACTTACCCGTATCCCAGCATCTCTCTCAGCCTCGGCCACACCGATGTCTGCATCCCTCTGAACAGCTGCAGTCTGAGTCTTCCCAAGCGAGCTCAGGTAATCCACCTTATCATATACATCCTGGAATAGACATGTATAAGTATTAACATCCATCCACACACAAAATATCAATTTATGAGTTCTTATTTTGAGCAATCTTTGCTTTATTTAGATCTGGAATTGAACCATCGATGTTGCCGTTATGTGGTTGACGCACCATCCGGTCAATTACCAGCGCACACCAACATGAGGTTTCATTACTCGAAGATACATTTCTCAACATATTCTTAAGATGATCTCAAAGAATACACACTAAATCATTGAGACAAAATGAAAACAACAGACCACGTTTCGTTGAGGCCTGTGCTAACAAGCTAACTACAGTATACCATAGAGGTATGGTCACTCCAATTATGCTTCAGGTAGTTGTTATCAAGACTCGCTAGCTACTAGGACAACTGCCAATTTCTTGGCATCTGGATTTTAAATCAGTAATACTGGATGACTGTAATAGAGGCATTATCTGTAATTACTGGAATCAAAATAGTGATGTGTTGTTGCTTTTCACAGCCAGGTTGACCTACCATACTTTAAAGATTAGTTTTAGTTTATTAGTTTAGTTTAGTTGTTTGTGTAGAGACAGCAAACCGAGGCCAGAGAAAGGGGACACATGCAAGACATGACGAGAATCAGACTGCGCCAACTGGCTTTGCCACCAGGCACCCTATTTTGACCTACCTTAATGGTGAAGCTGAGAATCTCGATGCCCATCCTGCCCACATCGGGTGAGGCCACCTCCCTTACCAGCTTTGCAAACTGGTCCCTGTCCTGGTAGATCTGTTCCACTGTCAGGGTGCCTGTATTTATGGAGCATATTTAAACACCTATTGGTGATGATTAAACACATCCCCACCCCATAACATTTTACTCCATGTGAAGTGGGCTGTATTTAAAAATCAGAAGGGAAAAATTAGTGAAGCCAAAGCCAAATCACTGGAGCTATAATCATCATTATTAAAATTACATGACCAGTCAGAAAGTCAAGATAAAATGTTCACACCTAGAATGGAGCGCAGGTGTCCTTCCAAGGTTTGCAAGACCACGGCTTTAATTTCCACCACCGTTTTACCCATAAACTGCTCACAAGCCATTGCCAGCAAGTCAAGGTCCGTCATGACTTTCACCTGAATAAAAAATACAGAGAGCTCTGCTCAGTGAAAACAGAACAAGACAGGGTCTATAACATCAATGCTTTCAGGGGAGACAGGAGTTGACACTAACAGTTGCCCAAGTGCCTGGGGCAAGTAAAAAAAACTATTCAGGCAAGTGAAGTTTGCTTTCTGGTTGCCCGAACGGGCAAGTGGCTTTGAAGGGTTTTTCTTTTTGGAGTGTTTTAGGGACTGGGAAGCATCCTCACAGCTCTGTTCAGAGCACTCTCAAATATTCCTTGTCTTATCTCTCCTTGTAACATGAGCAAGCGAACAAGAAAGTGATGAATCACCGTGAGCAATGGCAAACTGAGCAGCGATGCATTTCACCCCTCAAATATGTGTTTGATGTGTCTATAGGTGAGCGACTCTCTATGGCTCGTGGACTGACCCTGCCAAGTGCACGCTTGTGTGCTGTAGCTTGGTGCAATGGAGATAATCTGAGTTGTTATTCAATTGATTGTTTCAGGCTCTCAATGTAACAAGTGCCGCTACATACAGTTTAGCACGATTCAGCGTCAGACAACATTTAATAAAACAACACACTGATATGTTGTTTTTTTCCACCTACTTTGCCTACCGAGTACCGAAATCACTGGTGATGGTAACCTATTGATTTTTGTTGTGCTATAAAACTGCCTAGTCTAGTGTAATGACTAACATGACTAAAACCAATTTCACTTCCCCAAATGTAACTTGTCACAAGCCTAACATACAGATTTGATTGGGCAAGCGTTGTGTGATGTAGTGCTCTGATCAGCGTTACTAGATTTTTAGGCCGCAAAGTTTTCCTTGGGAAAATAAGTAATTTAATCAATCATTAAATATTTACAAAGTGCATGGGTTCTGCATTTATGTCTAAGCTAGTTTAAATGTGCTTTTTCCCCCTAATTTAAAATACTATTAGATAACTACTATTAGATGTCCTTATAACAATAACATGACTAGAGTGCTATATTATATTAATCTGGTAATAGTCCATGTGATGTGAAAGTGCAAGTAGGTTGTAGGAGACTGGGATGTACAAACATTGTAGCAGCAGCTAATTTGTAATCTTGTGATTACAAATGTGATCTTTCTTCCCCCACCTGCACATGATGCTTATGTTTCAAATTACATGTACACACCTGCACATGATGCTAACGTTCTAAATTTCACATATATATCTGATTTCATGTCATCTGTAGATTAACTTTTACCTGAGCCACTCCTGTGACAGTAATGGCCACCCCCTCTGCTGTCTCCACGTCCTCACATCTGGGCTGCAGAGTCATGATCTCTAGGGTAATCCTGTAAAGTGAGGTGAAGACAATAAAATACATTTACATGTACATTTCAGGCATTTTGTTCCAGAAGTGCAACTGTGTAGAAAACCAAGCAAGTTCTACATTGCCAAGGCACCAACTTTACAAACAACTAGTAGTAATGAATATACAACCATGGTACTCAGAATAAAGGAGACATTTAAAATAAAAGTCAAATAGCTAGTTTCTTACATATTTGTCTTAATAGTATGTAACAACATTGTTACATCACAACCTGTGTGTTGATACTGTTAGTAACAACCAAGACGGAAATAGCAAGACCCACCATCTCCGGCTTACTTTCCGTATCTGTGTGAAGTGGGCAGACACCTTTTTAGGAGACAGGAAGCAGGTTGGAGTCTATTCATTTCAATGTGATAGTGAACGTGAACACAGCTTCTGAACCATTCTTTAGCTCATACATGGGCAACTGGCGGCCCGGGGGCCACATGCGGCCCCCACCTTCACTTAATGTGGTCCGCAGGTTAATATCGGATATGCTGATATATTATTGATTTCAGCTGTTACAATTCCAAACATGCAAACATGACCCGCTTTAATTACTTCAGGCTATATTAGTAGTAGCTTAATGACTAATATTAAAATACTGTTGTCTTTTTTATGTCCAATGTATTTGTGTAGCAAATGCGAAGTACAGCATTAATTTACGAAAAAAAGTTTAAATACGGAGATAAGAGGTGTCTGCTCGACAGTATATGCAATGTGGCCCTCTGGAGTGAGTGTGGAAATATAGTGGCCCTCTCCATCACCAAAGTTGCCCACCGCTGCTTTAGCTCCATGTTCACTGAACTAAATATTGGACCAGATCGTCACAAGCCACATAATATTCCGAACATTTTGAAACTAAATTGGCTTTTTTTCAGAGAGACAAATCAGGAGAAAATCAACTTTATTATCGACATTTCTCTGTCCCAGCAATACACTCTCACAGGATCTAGCACCAGTCAACATTGGACGTTCGCGAGATTTGTCGTCAGACCACTTAGGAGACCATTTGTAGGATTTGTGTACCATGTTGCCTCTAGGGGCTCCAATTGGGATGGTGTATCTTCCTAAATTAACAATCTTTGGTAACAATATAACCGAGGAGTCACATGGGGTTATTTACTAATGCTGTACTTTCCAGTTGCAGTGAGGTCATTTTTTCACGAAGCTAGGCTCAAAAGATGTCAGTCCATGCATCCAAATGTTGTGTGCATTCATACTCCCAGGAGGATTCATCATAGCTGTTTGAGGGCCAATCGCAAGGTGATGAACCCTAAAGAACTGCATGGCCTCCAGTGGTTACAAGCGGGGCTTTAGTATTAGGATATTTGATACTTCTGTTGTTGCAAACATTAACATTTTTTTACATGTTGATGAACTATGAAGAGCTACAGCAAATCATTAACTCAAAGACTGCACTCATAACAAAGCACTCTTGGTTGTAACTAGGGGAAAGTGCCTTGCTTGTCAATCAACAATTAGAGATGTGCACACAGCCTAACTGGAAAAGGAGGCCTTTCTTGGGACTCAAGGTTACAATATATGGACTATATATTACACTTTACAATGTTTCCACTGGAAACATTCTGAACCCATTCAATCCGGGAACGCATCTACAAATGTCTTCTAAATCCTAAAAGTTTTCTGAAAATCGTATGTTGCTATAACATCAGTGGTTCTCAAACATTTTCATGTCAAGGACCCCCAAAATTGTATTTGGTCGCGGACCCCCATCTCAAAATATGTTGTTCCAGGGACCCCCAGAATCAAAGATTTGAGTTACCAATGTTTGGACAAATGTTCATGATTTTTCAAAAATAGCAGATATACAAGCTCATAGCGTGGCACAAAGTGCCGCGCTATGAGCTTGTAAATCTGCTATTTTTCAATAGCCAAAGTATAAAATAATGGTTAAAGTGCTTAAAATCTAAAATGACAGATGCTTTCCCGGTCTTAATGGGTTAAGACAACAAAAGTCACGGAGCTAAAAGCTGCGAGAACCGCTTTCCTTCTGATGGCCTTTGATTACAGTTGATTACAGAGTGGTTGCCCGCTCTGGGATTTCAAGATAACAGAAACTCATTTGATAAGAGCCCATCCATCGCTGCTGTGCTTTCAGAAACCTCCAGACTATTTTCCAAATGAGTTGGAATGGAACGCCTCATCTGTCATGCGAGAGTAATCCACTTACACTTGCTGGGGGAAAATCAAGGAACTTCTCAAAACAGCACAACATTCAAGTAACGTATGCAGGGTAGGTACCCTCACAAAAAAACATGCAGTAATCTTGGTCTCTATACTGCCTCCCCCTGGTCAGCCGGGGCGCCTGATGGAGGGGAAAGGAACTGGTTGGAATAACGTGTTCCTTCCATGCGCTACGTCCTACCGGGGAAACTCCCCCCTGTCAGGTGATAAGAAGCGGCCTGCTCACTCCTCATGCATTGAAGGCACAAGCTCAGTTCTGGGCTCTCCCCAGGCTGGCAGAGGGAGAGTAGTGCCCAGGATTACAAGTTTAGGCAATTGGCACTGGGTGAAAAAATGAGTTACAAAAATCGTGGGATAAAAAAAAGGGAGAAAAACCTCAGACTTATGCAGTCTGAGAGGTCATCCCTGGTTAACTGCTCTGAGGACGGCATTTGGTTTAAAACGAGTATCCTGCAAGTTAAACACATTAACGTATGAAACGGAGTGCCTCTTCTTATTTCCATGAAAATACACTTGGCTTGCCCCATTTGAGTCATGATTGTTTACATTAGAACCAGCCACTTGCTAGTTCTTTTTCTACATATATGACTGAAATCTACTATTCGAATGATTCACCAGAGGTTGACATTAAGTTAAATAGGTAAACCTTTATTTATCCCACGAGGCAAATTCAGTTGTCATAGCAGCACCGCTGGAGGTATGACACAGGACAGATATAGAGAGTTGAGATATACAGCTAAGCTTCAAGAGTAAAACATAATAATAATATATATGTATTTTTTAATTAAGTAGAAAATGAAATGCTAAATACCATACGGATTTCTGTCCAGACGGTCTGGCCATCTGCACTTGGACCGACCAGGATATGCATAATGTATGAACTATTAATAGAATTATATACACATGTAGGCCAGTGCTCTTTCAAGATCACTGGCCCAATCATTGTAACTATATTGGCCAGGAACATTACTTTTGATTTGGAAAATAGCAGTTGAGAATTTACCCTCGTAATGAAGAAAATGAACTAATCTAATGCAAAAGTAATTTATTTAAAAAAACTGAATTCTATGTTGGAATTGGAACATATCCTTTTTTGGCTTGCTAAAACTTATTTGGCTGACTTTTAACATCGGGTTTGATTTCACAAAATGACAATGACAAAATACCAGTAGGCCTATCTTAGGAAAAGTCTGTGAAATCGTGTGTTACACTTTTTTTATTTTTAAGGCAATATATTAACCGGCCCAAGCGGACAAGCAAAATGCTGAGTCAGCTGGCAGGGAGTATTTCAATAGAGCGTCTGGGCCAGCGGGCCAATTATAATATTCAGCCACGTATGTTAGTGTATTATGTAAGTCCTGTATGTCCCTACACTTTGTCGTAGTTCTACATTCATTGCTTAGTGGTGGGTTGTTGTCACTGCAAACTTAACAGTAATATGTTTGTGTCTAGTAGTGAGTCTGTAGCATCATCACCTTTTAACGTTTGAGAGGAGGCACCATGCCCAGGCATATCCTCCCACCACGTAGGTCTTGTTATCGTGCCCGCAACAGCCACCTGTTGGAAGAGAATGAAGTATTAATATTTGACCTAGCTATAACATACCCTAGCATACCTTGCTTGCTCTAGGATCCTTGATTGAACAGAAACAATAGCAATAGACTCCCAAGTCTGTTTCTAAATGCTTCACATAACTAGAGACAATCTCTTCTGTTGTTAAAACTGGGTGGAAACATTGTGGCGTTGACATGTCTGGTTTCCAAAGTAGGTTTGTTGGCAGCTGTTCTTGACACCATTCTAGTAGCAACTATCTTCCATTATTAAGTCCTCAGACAATTGGCAGGCCCAGATATCGTGTGGCATCGCAAGACTAGGGTAGCCAAAACTGCAGTTGTGAAAACATAAATTGTTAACGCATCTAGAATTGCTCATGTAGGAATATCAACTTGAATGGGTTTAATTTGTGTGTAAAAGTGCTGGTTCAATTACCCAGTCTGTCACAATAATATCCTTCATCACAGTCACAGAGGGTATACAAGAATCTACACAAGATTTATCCATTGCATTGTGTGTTAGCCCGTGAATTATGCTCAGTTTTCATTCAGAGGAAAAACATGTTGTTGTTGAACAGGTTCCACAAACTAGCAGGGCAAAGGTACAGTGAGTACAACCACAAAGAGCCAGCAAAACATAAACCAGCGGTGGAAGAAGTACTCACATGTTTTTACTTAAGTAAAAGTATCAATACTACAATGTAGGAATACTCTGTTAAGTAAAATCTGGTATTCAAAATGTACTTGAGTAAAAAGTACAAAAGTATTGGCATCAAAATGTATACTTAAAGCACCAAAAGTAAAAGTACTCCTGCATAATGTCCCGTTTTAAAATTTAAAAATGCATTAAAATATTTTTAAAATAGCTGATCTACAAGCTCACAACGCCAATGCGAAGCATTGTGAGCTTGTAGATCAGCTATTCAAATAGCCAGAGTATATTAGGGCTGAAGTGTGTATGTTTTGTAAATGTAAATAACAATCTACAAAATCTACAAGGTAACTCGTAAAAGTACATTATTTTTGCCTGAGATGTAGTGGAGTAGAAGTAAAAGTATAGAAAATTGGAAATACTACAGTAAAGTAAAAAAAAAAAAAACTCAACATTTTAATTAAGTACAGTACTTGAGTAAATGTACTTAGTTACTTTACACCACTGACATAAACTACCCCCGCCCCACATCCTCACCAGGAGAGCCATGTTTTTTAGGCTTCAGTGAAATTCCAAAAATGTAGAAAAAAAACACTTGAACATTAGGAATAAATTGTGAATAGTTTATATCACATTAATGTATCATTTAGTTAGAGGTAACTTTTGTCTTGAGGAGGGTGTCAAACAGTCCCAACACAGGCCTTGAGTTCCTTCCTTGACAGTAGGGTAGTAATTTGAGCTCCATCTTCACGGTTGTGTTTGTACAACAAACCAAACCACCTGGCTAACGTGTGTATGGTGTGTTTGCTAACGTTACTACAGTACGCTGTTGACTGAGAGTGCAGCAGATTCATTGAAGGATTGTCTTAATTGTTTTTTTTTGCAGTAGAATTTCATTTAACACCAATGGCTGGCTAGTGGCTACAGGTGTAATGTATAGAGATGTACAACATATCCTATCCTTAGATCTCTCGTCCAGAGCGTTAGCGAGTTCTCGCTAACGCTCTGTTAGGAGCGGGTGCTATTCCCATCATGGACTGAAAATGTATTTAAAAAATAAATAAATAAAGGAAATGATTTAGCTACTCATCAAACAAAGGCTGTTTTGTGTTGTTGAAAGACTATTCTCTACGGTGGGAAACGTCGGAAGACCCCACCTTCTCTGTATAATACACTTTTTTTGGGAAGAAAATAAAATATGATCGCCAGACGGAAATTATTTTATTTACTCACCTGCGCCCTCTACACTTCTGGTGAATGGTAATTAATATCGTCCAGATCTGTAGAGGGCGCAGTGGAGTAATAAATAACATAATTTCCATCTGGCGGACATATTTGATTTTCTGCCCCAAAAAAGTGCATTATACAGAGAAGGTCCTGAGAGGCTTCCCACCCTGGAGAATAGACTTTCAACAAAACAAAACTGCCTTTGTTTCGGTGAATAGCAAAATAGTTTTGTTTATTTTTTACTAAAGTGGGAGACCTTGCACAGCAGTGGAATTTTCCGTCCATGGGAGGAGCACCGCTCGCTCTGGACCAGAGCTAACAGGCTAGCTAGTATAGCAGCGTTAGCATGACAGACACGAAGAGGGAACGCCTACCTGAGACAACCAGGGCTTCATTCGGTCCCACTGTAAGGCAGCTCCCCATCTTGACTTACGATATTATATATCCACGAGAAAAAAGGAATGTCAATGTTTATCTATTAAAACGACGTAAAATAATGTGCTGTCCGTTCTTTGGCGTCTTCAAAACGATTTAAATCCCTCTTAATCCGTCCCTCTCACACACACACACGACTCATAGACTGACGTTACGTTTCTAAGTTCATGAGGACGTCCTGCCAATCTGCAGTATACGCCCCGCCCATACGTCTACTGGCAGTGACGTCACGTTTGCCAAGAGGCATCTACTGTTTTCTGTTAGTAAATCCCCCTGGCTCTGATGATGTTATATAGATCATTGGTTCTCAAAGTGGGGTCCGGGGACCCCCAGGGGTACTTGAGGGGGTTCCAGGGGGTCCCCAGCTAAATGATGGATAGGAACCAAATGGAACCTTATGTGTCTGTAACTCTGAGAGTGTACAAATGGAACCAAATGGACCCATTAGGGTCCATTTGGTTCCATTTGTACACTCTCAGAGTTAAATTAACATTGATTTTACAGTATGAATTGGGGTCCCAGAGACATACATGCCATTAAATGGGGGTCCGTAGCCTAATGCATGTCAAACTGGGGGTCCTTGGCATGAAAGAGTTTGAGAACTACTGATATAGATGTATTGATAACTCTAGCCTCTAGCGAGTGATTTTCACCCATTTTAATTTCAAGGACCCCCCAGTTTGACATGCATTAGGCTACGTCGCTACGTACCCCCATTGAATGGCATTTCTATCTCTGGGACCCCAATTGATATTGTAAAATCAATGTTAACTAGAAAAAGTGCTCTTCGGAGCACAAGTCTCCGCCAGCAGACTTGTGTTGGGAATGTTGGGAATGTTCTAATTCTTACAAAAAATAGAACATGTTACTGTGTCATAGTAACATGACACAAGTGTCCTATCCGTCTGTATAACTGTCCTATCCGTCCTGTCTGTATAAGTGTTCTATCCGTCCTGTCTGTATAAGTGTCCTATCCGTCCTGTCTGTATAAGTATCCTATGCGTCCTGTCTATGTAAGTGTCCTATCCGTCCTGTCTGTATAAGTGTCCTATCTGTCCTGTCTGTGTAAGTGTCCTATCCAATTGTTACAGTATCCGCCATTTCTCAGCCATTTCGTGATTATTCCTGTCTTACCTCACTTTGAAAGAGGCAAAGACTCTTTCAAAGTGACACATGTATTTATAGCCCGTTATATGTCACTAGCCAATCAGATCACACTATTTCACCGTATTGTCACGTGTCACGTGAGGCTCGACCAATGTTTGCTTGGCTGACGGAAAGTGAAAACAAACTCTCCTGGCGGAGACAATAACTCTGAGTGAGAGTGTACAAATGTTAGGGTCCATTTGGTTCCATTTGTACACTCTCAGAGTTACAGACTTATAAGGGTCCATTTGGTTCCTAACTATCCATCATTTAGCTGGGGACCCCCTGGAACTCCCTCAAGGACCCCTGGGGGTCCCCAGACCCCACTTTGAGAACCAATGTACTACAGCATTGTCCCACTTTGTTCTTTTTGTGAAAATGTTGATGAAACAATATCTCATTTATTTTGGGATTGTACTTACTGTCATGTCTTTTGGAATGATCTTAAAAGAGGTGGTGCCATGGTTTTGCACTTTTTCTGTTTTTCATGTGTCTATGAGGTTGATAGAACTTCATTAAGCCCCCTGGTGGTGTTTTTATGGTGTTTTATGTCTTCGCTGACTATTTTGAGTTTCTTCCTGGAGGCTGAAACCTTGAGGGTCAAACGTGCCAACTGCCAATAGAAAAACAGCACTTTAATGACACAGTAAAATTATACCCTCCCCCTCATTATCATAACACAACAGGTGTGGGCATGAGGAGGAGGAGGGACTAGGACAGGTGGGTGGTGCTAAGGTGGTGGAGGAGGTGCTAAGGAGAACCAGGTATATCCTGGGAATGGCTGTTTCCATACCAAACCTTGATGGGCGTCAGTATGCTCTGGGTGGTAGCAGAGTAAAAGGATGTCAGGATTTTCTGTGACACCCTGAATTTCCTTAACTGCCTAAAAGTGGTACAGGCACTGCCAGCCTCGCCTTCTTAACCACAGACTCTAGGTCAGGTCCTTGGTGATGTGCACACCAAGGTAGATACTTGAATATGTTCACGCTCTCCAGTGATGCCCAATCGATGAATAGGGGTGCGTAGGACCTCTGCCCGTTCTTGATTTTTTTTCTGATGTTCACAAATGCGGCAGTTCTGCCACCTCCTCCAGGTAGGCCATCTCATCTTTAGTTTTGAGTAGCCTACTGTAGTGAATATTATACAATGGGTGTGAGTAACACACCTGTTATCATATTGCATGCGTGTGACCTTAGTCAACCTTTAACATGTCTCTGAAAGCCCATGCACCTTTTGTTATTGTAAGCGTAGTAGTGTACTAAATTTAGGGAACTTCACCAAGTTCGTGTCCTCTGAGTTTAGGGAACTTCAGAAAGTTCGCGTCCTCTCTTATCTTAGTCTAATCAATTAGTGTTGAGCAATTTGTGTAGAAACATTGACATGTTAAGAACACGGTTATCTACAAGGACCAGATGTTCATCTTCCAGCGAAATCAACGGGGAGGCCATTTGCACCCTGCAACGCACAAGAGGCTTTAGCGCTTGTGCAAGAAGAAGAAGATGATGACCACGGCACATCCTGCTACCTTAACAGACAGAATGTCTGCGGGCCTGAGATGCTGCGTGTTCCGCTAACCACCTAACCATGAACTTTTGCACCCCAGATCACAATACACATATAGAGAGGCTTCCTTGATTATAATCAGTTTAAACTGTCCATTTGAGACTGCCTCAAATGGGATGTTCCACATTGAACTTGTATGTATATATACGACTGTCTGTCTTTCAATAAAATAGAACATGTTAACCTTGGACGCTTGTTTGAGACTTAATGTGTTCCCAATGCATCGCTCTTCTTCTTTGCTGCTACAACTGAGACATCACCTGGTATTTTCCTATGAACTTCTCTCATCCACATCATCTGACCAGACTTTGAATGACCTAGAGAATAAAATCATTACACCTACTTCAGGACACACCTGACGAAGGCCGCAGATGCCGGAAGTTGTGTTTTTACTGCTTAATAAATACATTTTTTTGGGAACATTAAGACGGTGTGCGGGCCTTCTCCTTTAATTAAAGGAGAAGGTGATTCATTAAATGTATTAGTTCCTAAGACAGTGGGGTCGTGGGATGGGCGCAAGATAGCATGCTAGAGAATTTCAATCCTGAATTTCTTCACTAGAGTGAAATTAGCTAATGTGAGTTCACAGTGTGCAGCAGTCCATTACATTTTTTTTATTGTCCTACCTTGTTCAGCTGATAATTTGGTTTGCTAAACCTTCCAAGTCATTTGGAAAAGGAGATTTTAGAAATTGGTCTCTTACTGTTCAGCTAAGTTAGTCTTAAAGCAGAGGGTACAGTGCCAGTTGATTGATGCTGGTGTTGATTATGATGCGCATAATGGGTCCTATGATTGTAAACAGTTCTTTAATACGTTTAGAAGGGAAAGGGAATTATACAGGTGGTATTTCGGAAAGGGAGGGTAGGGAAGGAAACTGATTCAAAATGGGAAATGACGACATCCTGGAGCCCGTTTATGGGTAGAATAGTTTCATGGTATAATAGATGATCCACTAATCTCATCTCTAATTTGTGGGTAAACAAAAATCACATGAAATCATTTGCCATAAGAGAGGAGGAGAACACTGATTGGTGCTGTTTATGCAACAGTATAAAAAAGTAAATAATAAGTTATTGAGTAATGGCAGTAAGGCGGCTTTAGAAATGTGCATTAATGGCTGCAGTCAGTACAGTTTTTTTAAGGCTCATGCCAGGTGAGGTGGGAAACGTCAAGTTTAGTTGAGTGCCATCGTTTTCTACAGGTCTGGGCACAGGTTTCGTTGGAGAGGGGATTAGGAAGGATGGCAGTTTGTCTGCCAGGATTGCAACATTGTTGAGTATACCAGATTGCAAGAGTTTGCCTTGGTTATGATGACTGCTGAAAGTAGCCTGCCACTACTCTAATGAGGACAATCCAGAACTACTTGAAATGTTTTCAGAAAGTGGTCAGATAATGCTGATGTGTAGTGAGAGACAGAGACTTCAAAGGCAGAGACAGTGATGCCACAAGCCAAAATAAGGTCAAAAGTGTGTGTTGATTCTTGGACCAATTGGTCAAAGCAAGTGTGGCAATAATAGACAGGAAGGCCTTTTTGAAGGCCTAGTAAATTGTTCACATGAATGTGAAAGTCACCATCACCAATGATTATACATGTTCTTCTTTTTGTGTCACAAGGATGTAATTCAATTCTGGGAATTTATAAATGTTTTTTTCTTTTCTTTATTTATGTGTGGGAAAGTGTTTCTCTACATATTCTGTCTTGACACCAGAGCAAGGGAACTCTTGTGCTTAGGGCTGCTTACTGTGTTTGGGATAAGGCATACTGATATTGTGCTCAATACACAGCTCCCTCTAGTGGTACACTTTTAAATGTTTTGTGAGTACTATGGGCCAACCTCAAATTACTGTCCTGTACTGAACTACAGTTATCCACAGAGTGTAAGCAATATTATTGAGTAGGTGTTAACAAAGTGAGTACATCGGATTGTACTGTATTATTGCTGTTAAATTAGGTAGAGTGTGTGGGTGGGTGGTGGGTGAAAAGTCGGGATGGGATACAATGCCTGGTTAGGCCAAGGAGCGAAGGATGGAGTCAAGAGGTCTGAACTTTATGGGTCTGAATGAAAGCACTGCTGACTGTGAACAAAGTTATAGTAACATAGAAAAGGTGAATTCACTGGCTCTGAGTCTCCCACAGTAGTTGCCACCATGCTGGGGGTCATGGAGGTAGGGCTGCTTAAATTAGAAGTGAGAAACCCACCCAGCTATCAACAGCTCTGCCATAAGAGCCCCATAGGTGGGAATCACAATCACTTTCATTGGACAAATACAGACATTTGACTTTGACTCACTTTAGACACATTTTTCATAAAACAGCAATTATATTTGGGGGAAGAAAACAAATCAAAAAATGACTGACTGATTGTACTGGTTTTAGCCATGCAAAGTATATACTGTATTGTCGACATCTATAGGCCATGCACTAGTTTCAAACACCACCAGAAAACAGAAAGAGATAGCTACAGGCATAGAATATAAATAGATCTAGGCCGGGTAATATAAGCTGTAGTGCAGCTATACATCAGTTCCCCTCAGAGAATGAATCTCACACATGTCTACCGCTGTGTGCTTCACACACAAGTAAAGCCTATTTGTCTCACAACGTTGCTCTTTGAAAATAACTGATCTTCAAGTATAGCTGTCACTGTATAGTAGGTGGATGTGTAGTGAAGTGAGATTGAGTTTGTATCCAGACCAGCCAAGTGGTTGTGCAATGCACAGGGCCCTATCAGAACATATTAAAAGGGGGTGTAGAGGTATTTCAAGTCCAAACCTCTATTCCATGGTGAAGGCCCGGTGGTGTCATGACTCGCTTTATTTCTAAATAAAAGGTGCTGAGAAGAATTGACTTTTAACCAAAAAAAATATTTATTGATTCCAAAAAGGTGTCACAATAATAAACAAAATGAGAAATTCCAAAAATACCTTTTCTAAAAATAAATGCAGTCAAAAACTGTGTGCCTCCTAGGCCTCACCAAACATTTCCATTGTCCTGCAATTGAAGTAAAGTCACCTTCTTCAAGCCAAACCTTATCCTGTCTGGAGGTGAGCTTTTCAAAATAAAATACAAAGAATACAACAACATGGAAAGCAGGCTTTTAACCTGAAAGGAAAAAGGAAATGCTTGAAACGCATGTTCCAAAACTTGCATTAGTAAATTCCAAAAGGTGTATGTAGTTAGGTGAGAGGAGGCCTCTACATTTCAATAATAATTTCATATTCCAAAATAATATTTGACATTTCTAAAAACGAAAAATTATGAAAGAAGTGGAGAAAACAAAGAAACCATAAAACTGGCTCCAACATTCCGGCCCCTAATTGTTGGCGTTAGAGAAATCAATTACAATATTATGAAATCAAGATGGAGCCAAATATCATACTACATGATTTTAAGTATACCAGAGAATTTCTTTTCCAAATAAATAAACATAATTCTCAATTTTGTTTTTCTTTGTTTTCTTATTTCTCTTTTTCTTTTTTCTTTGTTATCATAAGTAGTAAATAAACTTCTTTCTTCTTCTTGAACGAATGTCCTTGATGTCCTTGTTGTAAGCGTGTGTGGGGTGATGTGTGTGAGAGGGGGGGGGGGGTCAGAGGTTCCAGAACATGACCTCATTGTTGGAGACCTTGGCTGTAGCCTCTACACAGCTGCCTCCAAAAGGAGACAGAGCTTGGTAACTGGTCTGTCCAAGATGCTAGACTTGGTTTTCACTCTGACCTGTCGAACCAAGCCTTTGGAGTCTGGCATAGTCTGAAGGATACGACCCAACAGCCAGGAGTTGCGGGGCGCAGTCTCGTCGACGATGAGGACGAGATCACCAGGTGCCAGGCTTCTTCTTACTCTGTTCCATTTTTGCCTTTCTTGTAGAAGTGGCAAATACTCCTTTGTCCAACGCCTCCAGAACAAATCAGCGATGTACTGCACTTGTCTCCAGCGTCTCCTACAGTACAAGTCTTCCTTTTTGAATATGCCCGGCGGCAGCCAGGGTTTGCACTTCAGTTGTAGTAGATGATTTGGAGTTAGTGCTTCGAGATCACCAGGATCATCAGACATTGGAGTAAGTGGGCGATCATTGAGTATTGCCTCCACTTCACAAAGCGCAGTTTGCAGACCCTCATCATCCATTGTTTGTTCCTTTAAAACAGATCTAAGGACCTTTTTAATGGAACGGATCAATCGCTCCCAAATGCCTCCGTGATGAGCGCCATGAGGGGGGTTGAATGTCCACTTAATGTCATCTTTAAGCAACGTTTTGTGAATTTTGTCGTGGTCTAGTTCCTTGAAAGCTTGTTTCAGCTCTCGGTTAGCACTAACAAGGTTGGTTCCATTGTCCGACCTCATCTCAGACACCTTTCCTCTCCTGCATATGAAACGTCTCAGAGCATTAATGCATGAGTCAGTGTCCAGAGAACAGGCCATTTCCAAGTGGACAGCACGGCATGCGAGACAGGTAAAAATTACCCCATACCGTTTCACTGTACTCCTTCCTCTTTTGACCATTATAGGTCCGAAGTAATCGACTCCAGTGTGTGTGAACGGTGGAAGATCCACAGACACACGATCTTTAGGGAGATCAGACATCAGTTGCTGTCCAACTGTAGCATTTTGCCGCCGGCAAAACATGTACTGTCTGAGCATCCTACGAGCTGCTGCATTTGCCTGTGGAATCCAGTAGCGCCGTCTGAGCTTTGAGAGTGTGTGGTTCCTACCACTATGTCCAACCTGCTCATGGACGTGCCGCAGAATTAAATCTGACACATGATGTTTTTTAGGAAGGATCATCTGATGTTTAGTTTCCTCAGGCATAGCAGCTCGACTCAACCTTCCTCCAACCCGCAGGATGCCATCAACCATTATTGGATTGAGTTTGTGAATCCTGCTATTTTTTCCAATTTGGCTTTTGTTTTTTGCCAGAATGTCAAGTTCCTCTGAAAAGCACTGGTGTTGCACAAAACATACGATTGCTTTTTCTGCTTGATCCAAGTCCTCCACTGACAAGTGTTGGATACTGGTAGACTGAGGTTTGATCAAGGGGTTTTTCCTGGCCAAGCTCAGTTCTTTCAACATAGTCTTCAGTTTGAGAAACCATGCCACTGCTGTCTTTAATCTGTTCCATGTTGAGAAGTACTGGATGAACTGACAAGTTGGATTGTCTTCCATTTTCACCTCAGTACTGCAAACTGTGATGTCTTTCCTCACCTCTGGGTCGCCAGGAGGTATGTGCCCCAGTGCTGCAGATTTTGGCCACTGGGTTTCAGGCAGTGTGAGGAAAACAGGTCCATTGATCCATCTTTTAGATGACAGGAGGGCATCAGCTTTCAGTCCACGTGAAGCATCGTCTGCTGGGTTGAGCTTTGAAGTTACATGTCGCCACTGAGAGATGCTTGTGAGTGCTTGGATGGTTGAGATTCGATTGGCCACGAAGGTTTGAAATCTGTGATTACGATTGGCCAGATACCTTAGGACAGTCATGCTGTCAGTCCAGAAAACAGAATCTTCAGTAGTGATTTGAAGTTCTGCCTTTAACATTCTGTCCATACGTGCTGCTAACACTGCAGCTGCGAGCTCCAGTCTGGGGATGCTTGTGTGCTTCAGTGGTGTAACTCTTGCTTTTCCAGTCAAGAAAGCTACGTGTCTGTTGTTATTGTGGTCTTCCAGACGGATGTATGACACCGTCCCATAGCCACTCTCACTGGCATCACAAAAGTGGTGTAACTGTGCTGACTTAATCCTGCCAAATCCATCTGGAATAACACACCTGCTGACTTGAAAGTTGCTGAGGTGATTGAGTTCAGCCAGCCATTTTTGCCACTGCATAGATAATGCATCTGGAATGCAATCATCCCAACCACACTTGATTCTGCAGAGGTCCTGAAGAATCCTCTTCGCCACGAGGACAACTGGTGAGAGAAAACCAAGTGGGTCATAAATTGAGCTCACCATCGATAGTATTCCACGTCTAGTGGTTGGTTGACTTTTTAGAGACATATTGAAAGTGAAAGTGTCTTGTTCAATGTTCCACTGAGCACCAAGAGCTCTTTCAACGGGCAGATGTTCTCTATCCAAGTCCAGCTGTTTCAGCTCCTTAGCCCTTTCTTCCACTGGGATGGAGGCAAGAACAGACCTTCGATTGCTGGTCCATTTGGTTAGGCCAAATCCTCCCCTTGCACAGAGCTCTTTGAGGTCTCTGTACAGACAGATTGCCTGCTCCACGCTGTCAACAGACTTGAGGCAGTCATCCACATAAAAGTTCTTATTGACTGTACTGATGGCATCTTCCGAATATTTCTCCTCATTGTCTTTGGCTGTCTGTTTTAGTGCAAAGCTTGCACAGCTGGGCGAAGAGACAGCCCCGAAGAGATGTACAGTCATTCTGAAGTCTGCGAGGGGTTGAGTCGTGTCTCCATTAGGCCACCATAGAAACCGCAATTAGTCTTTGTCCTCGCTATCCACCCGTACTTGGTGGAACATTGCTTCAATATCCGCCATTAAGGCAACAGGTCCCTGGCGGAATCGGATTAGCACACCCAATAGGGTATTTGTCAAATCCGGCCCCTGGAGAAGCTCTTTATTCAAGGAGGTTCCATGGAAAGGGGCACCACAATCGAAAACAACACAAATTTTGCGTTTTCGTGGGTGGTACACCCCATGATGTGGTAGATACCACACTCTACCATCCTTTCTCATCAGTGCATCCTTTGGCACCGGCTCAGCATATCCTTTATCGATGACATCGCTGAGGAAGGCTGTGTATTCCTGATGAAAGCTTTCATTCCTCTTGAACTTTTTCAAAAGTTGATGAACTCTTTGCTCTGCTATCTGCCGATTATTTGGCAGAACCACATCCAGATTCCGAAATGGCAGTTTGAGATAATAATGTTCCTCCTTTAGTGTTGCTGAGTCTGAAACGATTTTCATAAACAGCTTGTCCTCTGCAGACATTTCTTTCTTCTCATAATTATGCTCTGTGAAGTCAGCGTTGTACTGTTGTATCAACAGCTCCTCCACACTGGCAATGGAAGTCCTATTCACACTCAAGGAGTGTCGATCATGCTCCTCCATTGAGCTACAATTGAGTGGGCCATTGACCACCCATCCAAACATAGTTTTCACAGTATAAGGCCCATTACCTACACTGTTAACTATTTCCCATGGTTCCAGAGCTTTGGGAGCATTAACTCCAATGAGAAGACCAATGTCTGCATCGATGCGTTTCACATGAACATTATTTAGGTACGGCCATTTTTGTATGTCTTCCTGAGAAGGAATATTTTTGTGAGTGACTGGGATGGTCTTGTGGGTGTACACATCAGGCAGTCCAAGGAATGCATTCTCCTCAAGCCCAGCCACTTCCAATCCGGCCAGTTTGTAACTGTGAATTGGCCTTTTCTGTCCCAGGGTTGCCTTTTCTGTCCCAGGGTTGTTTCTGTCCCAGGGTTGTCTGGATCCAAAAAGGCGTAAGTGTTCACTGTTCTATTTCCTTTGATAATTTTCACTTGCACAGGTACAATCGCCAACATGCAATCACCATTAGTACCGGCCCCAGTATGCCTACCGGTGCCCAATGATACCAGTGCAGTGACAGCTGGCTCACCCCCAACATCATTCGTGGCACCCGCTGGCTGGGTGGGCTTCTTGTCGATGTGCAGGATGCTGGGGTGCTTTTGTTGACATGTTTGACAAGTCATGCGCTTTTCACAGCGCAGGATCCTGAATGTCTCCAAATATTGGGTCCAAAGCTATGTTTGCTTTGTTCTCAACAAACTCCACGAGGTCCATAAACTTAGCTCTTTGCTTTTTCCTTTCCAGCAGAGCACAAGCTGTTGACCTCCAATTATCACGCAGCTTAAAGGGCAATTTGGTAATAATGGCTCTCATGTTCGAAGGGGTTTCTAATTCCATTAAGAATTGAATATCTTGCATGACATTATAGCATTCTCTCAGATATATGCCATAGGCATGCAGGGCTTTTCCATCTTCTGCCCTTATATGGTTCCAATTTAGTGCCTTCTCCAGATAGGCAGTTGCTATTTTCATTTCATGCCCAAAGTGTTTTTGGAGCAACATCTTTGCCTCTGTGTATCCTCTTTGGGGGTCCATGTGCAGACAACTGCGCACAAGATCCCTTGGCTGTCCAGCCGTGTATTGTTCCAAAAAGTAAAGTCTGTCTTGGTTACTGCTGGTCCTGCTTTCTATATTGTGTTGAAAAGCTCGGATGAAAGATCTGTAGTGAAGTGCATCACCATGAAATATTGGAATGTCTCTGGTGGGCAATAATGAGAGCTGCTGTTGGTCAGCTAGATATTGAGTGATGTCATTTTGTCTTCTTAGGATATTTGAAAGAATTAATGGTTCGGAGTGGTCTCCTTCATGGTGGCCTCTTTCCAGGTCCCGCCTGGCATCCGCACCAATAGCACCCCTGGATGCATAATGATGCTGGTCCGCACGCTCTGACCTGGTGTTTGGATTTAAAGAGTGCTGCTCAACACCACCATGTCTGCGGCCTGGATGCTGCTCATCACCACCACGTCTGCGGTCTGGATGCTGCTCATCACCACCACGTCTGCGGTCTGGATGCTGCTCATCACCACCATGTCTGCGGCCTGGATGTTGGTCTGCATGCACTGACGGGGTGCGAGGATGTAATGAGCTGACATCTGGATGCTGCTCAACACCACCACCACGTCTGAGAGATGAGTGCTGCTCACCTCTGCCAACTTCTGTAATGGCTTGTTCTTCAGGAGGCAACTGAGCAGCATTTTCTTGTGCAGAACTGTCAGGAGGTGGGCGTGGCCTAGCACCTTGTCGTTCATAAGCATCCAAAGAAGCTTCTCCAAAGTCAGTTTGGTCCATTTTCAGAGGACTGAAACGGTCCATGGTCCTTCCATGTGCTCTTTTGGATTTGTGAGATGAAGACTACTCCAATTCATTCAGCACATTCAATTTTGCAGTTGCAGCAGCCAACTCCGAATCAACTGCAAGCTTTTCTTTCCTGGCTTTAAGCTGAAGCTCCTCCAAATCCAGAGCATATTTGTCCTCAAGACATGAAGCCTTAGCTAACAGCGCAGCACGTTCTGCTGCTGCACGTATCCGTGCACTGGATCCTCTGGATGTTGTGCTGCTTTTAGATGCTACAGAATCACGGTCGATAGATTGCAAGCTTACTTCATGCATGATCTGTGTAGATTGATGAAAAGGCTGCTTTGCATGAATACTGTTACATCTCAACCAATTTTCTGTTTCCTTAATAAAGTCTTTGAATGCAAGCAACTTGGGTTCATACCAGTCAATGTGGTCTGCATCTCTTTCTGCAATAGGCAGAGCCATTTGTACATTTACTTGCATTTCAATAAATTCAGACAATACATCATTAAACACATCAAAGGCACCACACACGTCCTTCACAGTTCCATCAGATCCATCTTTCATCAGCACTAGAATGTCATTCTTTTTGCGCGTCACAAATCCAAGTTTAGCTCTCCTTGAGCCCATCAGCTTATATAGCTGTTCCTGAGATACTCCATCGGGCAGTTCATTAGGGTCCGTAACTGCCGCATCCTCTGATACCTCAGTGACCGCCTGTGGATCACTGTTGTCTTTTTCCTCTTCCATATCAGCGCAATTAAAAAGTCATTGTCCTTAGAAACTCATTTTCCACTCATTTTCCATTCCATTCCATTTTCATTTTCCATTCCATTTTCCATTTTCATTTTCATTTTCATTTTCCATTCCATTTTCCAAACATGTGTAGCTTAAAGTTCATGTCCATTCCAAAGAACGCATGCATTTGTGCAACAAACTCAAAGTCTTATTCAGCACATTGTACTCACAATTCAGTTTCCAAAGAGGGTTTCCAAATCCTTTGAAGTAAAGAAATCCCCCGATGTTTGTTTGTGAGTTAATTCCCAGGAAGAGAATCCAAATTTCCTTTACTTGATGAATTGATTATTATTTGCGTCCTTTGTCCATTTGTTCCATTCTTTAATTTCTTGATTCCAATTTCCACATATAGTTTCCAAGCAGAAGTTTTTGACTTAGATGTAGAGGTATTTCAAGTCCAAACCTCTATTCCATGGTGAAGGCCCGGTGGTGTCATGACTCGCTTTATTTCTAAATAAAAGGTGCTGAGAAGAATTGACTTTTAACAAAAAAAATATTTATTGATTCCAAAAAGGTGTCACAATAATAAACAAAATGAGAAATTCCAAAAATACCTTTTCTAAAAATAAATGCGGTCAAAAACTGTGTGCCTCCTAGGCCTCACCAAACATTTCCATTGTCCTGCAATTCAAGTAAAGTCACCTTCTTCAAGCCAAACCTTATCCTGTCTGGAGGTGAGCTTTTCAAAATAAAATACAAAGAATACAACAACATGGAAAGCAGGCTTTTAACCTGAAAGGAAAAAGGAAATGCTTGAAACGCATGTTCCAAAACTTGCATTAGTAAATTCCAAAAGGTGTATGTAGTTAGGTGAGAGGAGGCCTCTAAATTTCAATAATAATTTCATATTCCAAAATAATATTGGACATTTCTAAAAACGAAAAATTATGAAAGAAGTGGAGAAAACAAAGAAACCATAAAACTGGCTCCAACAGGGGGTATGGTTAACAACTTAAGCTCTAAATGCTTCATCGTATGACAAATAGCAAAAAGCTCTACAAGCTCACAACACATTGTGACACGTTGAGCTTGTAAATCGGCTATTTTAGCTATTTTATAAAAAGAGCAAAGCATTTTTGAATTATTTAGGAAATGAAAGTGTTGCCCAATAGGGACGCCAGGGTTAATGTGGTTATGGGAATGACAGGAGGGTGACAGTGATCATGATGACACGCATTGTATTAGCAGTGTCAGCAGTGCGTGTATTCATGCATGCGGACAGGTGTGTATGTGTGTTGTTTGTGTATGTGTGTGTGCACATCATGCCACTCATTTATTTTATTTATTTATTTTTAAACACTGTATTTATTTTTCCATATGCAACAGACAATAAACATACATGTACATTGTACTGTATCCGACATCTTATTTCCCCAACCACCCACCTTCCCACCCCCCACCAAGGTCATAACAACAAGACTAAAGACAGTAAAGACAAAAAATAAAACAAGACAGCAAAGAATAAGTAAAAAGACAATAGTAAAATAATAATAATTTATTTTTGAGAAAAAAAGACAAACGGACAGACAAACCAAACAGTATAATGTTCATCAGAGTGTATTGTACTTTTCAGGTTAAGTTATGTAAACAATTCCACCATTGAGTTCACCTGTAAAAACAAGAGGGAAGAAATCTGATTTGTTGAATGATGACAAACTATGCAAGGGAGTATGATTTCAAGTGAAAGGTATGCTTTCAACAAACTCTATGAAAGGGGTCCAGGTTTTAATTATCTTTCTTTAGAGCCACTGATTGTACCTCAATTTCTCTAGAGGAATCATGGATAGTACTACTACTTCTTCGACCTACTGTTGGAATGAGGGAGCTTTGCCCGACTTCCACTGCCTAAATATCAGCCTACGAGCCAGCAGCGTTGTAAATGCTATGGCGTTTACTTGAAGACCTGTGAGCTGTTCCCCAGTTGGAGACACCCCAAAAACAGCAATCACCGGGCAGGGATCCACCGTTCTGCACATATATAGGAAATCGCTTAAAAAATTCCATCCCAAAGCCTGATTAATGAGTTGCAAAACATATGGCCTAGCGTGGCCGGTTTGTGTTGACATCTCGGACACCCAACATCAAAGCCAAGATATAGGAGTGGAGTCTATATGCCACCCATTTATAATCACATCCATGTGACAGGTTGATGACACCATCGCAGGTACAGTAGGAAATAATCACATTACAAATGTCAAAAAGTTGATACAAATGTCAAATTTTCACAATTTTCTTGCGACACAATTATTCTACAAAGTATAAAATAGAAGTTAAGTAAAAGTGCCATAAGGTTGATATGGAATGACCTAAAATGCCCTGTGTATCTGTATTTGAGCTCAGCAGAGATGTGTGAATTTTCCTCACGCTCCACTCTCAGTTATGCATACCCAAGATCCCATGGAGAGAGAGGGGAAAAGCCTCAGTTCAATCCAACATGAAGGTCAATTTTCCTTTGTGTACGTATGTCAAGGCCCACTGCAATCACACTGTATAAGCACACTGTCAAGCACATACAGCAAGATGGACTGTTGTGGGACTGATACATGTGGCTGATATCTATATTGCATTTATTTATTTATGTATTTTTTAATATATTTATTTATGTGAAGTTTAAAGTAAAAAATATATTAAAAATCCGAACTTTGTAGCTGTACAAGCCTGGGGCCGTTTAATCATAGCACACCAGGCTTGTACACTTGGGCAGATGACTAAACAAATTTGCCATGCTATTTATAAGGTAATCTCATGAAATCCTCCATCCAACCCCCCCCCCCCCCCCCCCCATGCTTGTAATTAAATCCCTGACTCTGATCTTCACTCTTTCCTGCCCAGTAATGGAGCTTCCTGTTTTATAATTAAGGCGCGCCTGCCTTGATTAGGCCTTTGGTCGTCCATGAACCCAAAACAATGCCTCCCCCATGACCTGCAATCACCTTTGTGTAGTTAATGTGGATCAATGTAGATCATATGTTGCATCAATCATTTGATATATTTCCTGTTATTAAACATTTTGACTTATTTGTGTGTGTGTGTGTGTGTGTGTGTGTGTGTGTGTGTGTGTGTGTGTGTGCGTGCGTGCGTGCGTGCGTGCGTGCGTGCGTGCGTGCGCGCGTGTGTGTGCACGCATTTGCATGCTTGCACG
Source organism: Gymnoscopelus microlampas (assembly GCF_963454915.1). Lineage (NCBI taxonomy): Eukaryota > Metazoa > Chordata > Actinopteri > Myctophiformes > Myctophidae > Gymnoscopelus > Gymnoscopelus microlampas. The sequence continues at coordinate 31,615,430 of NC_139945.1, forward strand.
TGTGCATGTGTATTTGTAGTTTGAGTCCTTGAAAAAGGTTTCATGTTATGAACTTGATATTAAAGCCAAATAAAATGTAAATAGACTAGTGTGATGATATATAATATATATTTATATATATAGAAATCAAAAGGGTAATGCTGCGCACATACTGTACACCCACACAATATCACAACATACACCTTGCTAACTGTATCTTATATTTCTGTTTCAAATAGGCTGTGTTTATCAGAAGCAGTATAAGCATTCTTTACACAGTCAACAAAAGTCCACATGCTTCTTTTTTCTCAAATAAAAACATATTACCAATCAAGACATCAGACATTTGAATTCACCTTGCCCACTTCAATACACAAAAGGTTACTTAAGCACAAAGCATGAACCCTTTTCTGGGCATGTCAAAGTAGGCATACATTCTGCATAAATAGCTTCAAGTGTCTAACTGCGATGCATTGTGAGCCAGTAGATCGGCTATTTTCACCAAAGAGATGAGAAAGATAGAGGGAAAAGGTATGGGACGAAGTGTAGACCCCTGGGGGACTCCGGTCAACGAAGTATAGGGTTTAAGTGTCCACTGCAGTAACCTGAGGGGTTTGACAAGAACACTACAGACTATCACGTTCACCCACCTCAACAAGTACCAAGTCAATTCTCCTCTTACTCTCTTTTTTCCCTGTTGTCTTCTAGCCTACCACACTGTCACACAATATCTCCCTCTTTCCTTTCTTGCTTTTGTACCCTCCCGCATTTCACACACTAAAAAGGATTTTACTGTGCGGTCTGCGGTGTGTGTCCCTCTGCTTCTTTTGGATGTCTGGTGGGCCTTAGAATTGCAATCCTCCCACATCCCTCCACCAAACCCCCCACCACCCCAGTGTCACTGCCCGGTCATTGCTTTTTCAAAAACTCAGAGTTCACTGTGCCTTTTCTCTACTGGTATATGAGTGGTTCTTTGCATGTTCCTGGTGCTTTTATCGTGGAAAATTATTATTAACCTAACTTTGTTACTAGTCAATTAACTACTTTAAGTACTGGTCAATACTGTACTTCGTATTATATGATAGAGCGAGAATAGACGATCTACAAGCTCAGGACGTGGTGCATTGCAACACATCGTGAGCTTGTAGAACTGTTACTTTTGCTATTTTGAAAATTCTGAAAATGTATAAAGAATTAAAAAACAATGTAAAAGATTAACAACATCAAAACAGGGACGCCAGGTTGAAAGTGGTTTCAAATTCAACAAAGGGTCCATCAGAATATGATGAATAAAGCTTCTTTAATTTGAATGCTGTCAAGGAATTCCAACCAACAAAATGTCAGTGGTGCTCTGTCTGTCAGTATAACTATTAGACTCCTTTTATACAATTTGAAGTGCATGTACACGTGAACAGTGAGCTGTGATTGGACATAACAACAGTGCATTTGTGTATCACACGTCCCTCATCCTTGCTTAAACAGGACAAGGACAGAGTCCAGAAACACTCTCTTATCTCTGGACAGAGTCAACATTCAAGTTTAGAAAGATGGAGGTTTTTTACATAGCCTAATTATCATTAGACAGAATCCACATTATTCTCAAATTAATCAAACCAATCATATCACTCATACCAATAGGATACAAACTTACATTGGCTTTAAAATGTAATGTATCCTGTTAGAACTGCAAATACAAATATGCTGATCAACAATGACCTTACTGTTTATTTGAACACACAGCAAACTCTGTTTGTCTGTTTTACTCTTGTCTTTGCCCACACACTCCTGCACAATTTCGATTGCTCTCGTGCCCCCCTCACCCCCCCCCCCCCCCCCATCTCTCTCTCTCTCTCTCTCTCTCTCTCTCTCTCTCTCTCTCTCTCTCTCTCTCTCTCTCTCTCTCTCTCTCACTCTCTCTCTCTCACTCTGTCTTCCTCCCCTGCGGTGCCATACAGATCAGAGATGCTGTGTTTCATCTCTTAGCTGCTGAGATACAGAGCTTCTTGATTCCTGCAAGCTATCTGGGTGACCCATTTCAGCACAAACTCGTGGAAATTGATGCTGGGAAGTTAAGTAAAGTACATTATATATCACATCAGTTCAACAATCCAAGAGGGCGTGCTGTATTTTCTCCATCACTTAACTGTCTTCAAGCATACTTAAAAAGTAGAACTCCCAGAGCTGGGGGCTCTTCATTGAAATGTTATGTTCTATTCTTTTGAAGCATTTTAGAGACATATACTTCTAACCAGGTTCTAATTGGGTCACAGACAGTGTTATATAGTTTTATAACAGATGAAATAACTCATATGAGACAATTAATCCCACAAGATATAGAAGCCCTTGCAGAATATTATTAGAATGTAGCCCATCAGTGGTGTAAAGTAACTAAGTACTGAACTCAATTAGGCTACTGTATTTAAACCACTTAAGCCCTTTGGCTATTTTAAAAGGATTTTTACACCTTTTATACATTTGAAAACTTGTGATATGGGACATTCTGCATAATGAGTACTTTCTACTATATTGGTACTTTAAGTACATTTTGATACCAATACCTTTGTACTTTTCCTCAAGTACATTTTGAATTCCGGACTTTCACTTGTAACAGAGTAGCCTAGCTATTTCTACATTGCAGTATTGATACTTTTACTTAAAGTAAAACAATTGAGTAGTTGTTCCACCATGCACTGCCTACCATAATTGCAGATAATTGGAGCCAGTGTGCGGGCACCCCACCCCACCCATCCGTAACACACCACAGTGCTCAAAGCCAAAGGGACGTCTCCGAATCCAGTCCACGTTTTTCTCTGCGCCCTTATTAAGCGCTATTTGGCTCGTATGGAGAATTAGCGAAAATAACAAGACAGACACAACTCTATCAATTGGCTCAGGGAATAACAGGATGGTGTTTTTTTGCCCAACTGGATCATTGGGGGGAATATCGGAACATTCAGAAGAGGCATAATTCCAGCGTTGACTCGTCGCTGCCTTTGAGGAGCTTATTGGGGGATGCTGCGTCTGTGGACCATTGTTATTTGCTCTGAATCGTTAGTCTCGGGAATCACATCTTGCAATATATAGGCTATATATTTTTTATTTTATTTTATTTTATTACGACGTATGAAGGATCGGAGCTGATACACCAATAGATTAAAAGGGACACAGAAACGTGCATGAACGTCTATATTATGTAGAGTATCAACGATGATTTAAACGGCTGTGTTAAACCCTCGGTGCAGTGATGCATGCGCGCAGTCGTCGATTGCATCCTTGCCGACTTCTGTTGGACGTGGAGAAAAAGACTTGATAGTCTATACACAGACTCTTACATTATTTAAGATTATACGATTCTTCGCCCAAACATATAGGCTACATGCTCTCTTCTCTTTGTCATTTTATTCCATGATCTTATTCTTAAAGCACGACATTCTAGTACGGATGAGAAATGGTAAGAACCTGATTGAAATAATTACGGACATCAAATGGCTTAGAAATAGCAATGACGTGTCATTTTTTTAAATTATTTTTTTAAGGTTTTTGTTTTTCCAAATAATGCATATTAACCATATTGATGAATTGAATACACAGGACCCCAATGGAAACAAGCCATAAGGCTTTCTTGGGTTTATCCTTTTAGCATCCTTTTGCATGAAACTGTACCTCTGTGCTTTTTTTTGGCAAACTGTTTATAAAGTAGGCTATTCAATCAATCAATCAAATAACTCATATAGGCTACCAGGTATGCCGATCTAACCCCGATATGCTGATATCTTGCAGCTTTTTGCACATCGCGAGGCAAGGAGCCCTGAATCTGTGACACCTCCTCCTCCAAGATAGTGTGTGTGGTCCCTCTCGGAGTTTGGAGGACATCGACGACTTTCATGGCTTTTGTGTACAGAAGATGGAGGGTTTTACTGGTGCTGAATGTGCTCGCGGTTGCGGGGTTCATGACTTTCTGGTCCAAGTGCAACACGCGGAGCATCAAAGCCGCCACCAGCCTGCAGGAGACCTGGGATGACGATGGGAAGAAGAGGCCAAGGGGAAACGGCACGGCTCAAGGTCCCAGCGTCAGTCACGAGGTGCTGCTGAGGAGACTGGGCTCGCTGGAGGACGTCGTATACAGACAGTTGAATGGTAGACAAATACATCAGTTCTCAACCTGTGGGGGGTGACAGTAAAGCGACAATTTAAGACCTTTTTAATACCTAATAAAAGACCATTACTGCATCAAAAGTAATCAACAGACTATACTATAAAAACTGGTTGGCAAATAATATAAGAAAGAGGCAAACATTTTGAAAATAGCAGATCTACAAGTTCACAACGCCTCACAGCTATATTTTCACAATATTTATCTGTGAAACCGAGTCAAACTAAATGTAATGCCTCAGCTCCTACATTCCAAGTGCTTATCTATTCTGGGGTCCACACTTCAAATAGGATTATTTCGGGGGTCACGGCTTGAAAAGGTTGAGAACCACTGGACTGATAGAACACACGCCTCATGCACTAGGCATTATTGCCACAGTGCCACTGTCACATCATGGTCACAATCATTGTTTATCCCCGCCAGGCCAGAACGACCAAAGGCGGTGGTTTTGCTGCTGTGAGGCATGTCTGTCCATTGGTCTGAAGTGAACAGCTAATTTCTGGCACCGCTGGACCAATTAATTGGTATGAAACATTTCCAGTTTGCACATACACTTCCTGGAGGCCAAGGAAGAACCTCCACCCCAAATATTTCAAATGGCCTTGTTATAGCGCCACCATATTGCAAAACTTCTTTTCCTATTACTCCTACAGATTGTGTCCAAACCTCACGTAAATTGGTACATCATCTGGTTGTCATGTAATCAAGATGTACTGTAAGCCTACCTGATTTTTCATATTCCATTCTACGATTGGCTTCCATAGTTTTCGGAAGTGGCCTGTTTTGCACCAAATGCCACAAATCATGAAACATGTCCGATTAGTGTAAAAATTTGCACGCACACTCCCAGTAGCCCAAGGAAAATCTGTCTCCCCAAATGTTTAAATTCAGCCTCATGGTGGCGCTAAAATAGGTCGCAACACAGCCCTGGGTGGGAAACTCGGCCTGGCTGGGATCTGCGCTCTAGGAGCGCACTTTTCTAGTATTAATTGTATCCTTATTGATAGCAATGTCTGTGTGTGAGCATGCACGTGCATGCGTGTGTGGGTGTCACTGTCATCACTTGTCAGGGTGTGTTAAATCACTACCCATGGCTTCCTATGCCTTTGTGGATGTACAGTTTAATACTTTTTCATACAACTTGTGTGCATGGCTGACCAACCATCACTAATGTTCAACAAAAACTAAATAATAGTGATGTGTGGTCTCAATCTGCTCATTTGTTTGCCTTCACCAGGTCTGTCTAAGTCCCTAGGCCTCATTGAGGGCTTTGGAGGCCGTGGTAAAGGCGGAGTTCCTGCCACACTGTCACCATCTGAGGAGAGAGATGCCAAATACCTGAGGGAGAAGTATGGCTACAATGCCTACCTCAGTGACAAAATCTCTCTAGACCGGACCATTCCAGACTACCGTCCAAGCAAGTGAGTAGATTCCCTTGATTGAGGACAGCTATTTATGGTTTTACTTTAGCGATTTCCACGCAATGCAGAGAATTTGGTCTCATGTAACTCTATACAATGCACTAGATGTGAAAATGCAGCACTGCACTTATTGCAGTTACATTTTTGCCGATATACCTTACCTGTCACTTTTGTATGTTTAATTCTTTCCTTCTTATGGGCTCACTTATGGGCATGGTTTACCATCGCAAAAACATTTGTGACTTAAATTGTATCTTAAATAAATATTTCTTTCATATAATCACCACTGCACCACATGGTTTCCTTAAGTCTTACAAAACCAGATGTGGTATGGCTTCAATAATCCTCTGTGGTTCTGGGGGCTTGGCACAAACTCATCTGTTCTGCCTTCTTAGTATACAGTATGTATGCACTGCAGCTTTTTACAGAAAGGATTTTTAAAGTTATTTTTTATAAATTCTCCTCTCACTGCTTTTAAAGCAAGCGTCAACCCCCTCCTGTTTGAAAAGACTTGATGATGAGAAACCCCCCGGCCCATCACTGCCACTCAGGAGTGGGAAATGGGAGTTTTTCTTCTTTGTGTTGCTGACATCAAAGTGGCGTGAGAGGCATGTTTGGGTCTGATAGCTATGGGGCAAAACGTCTCAACTCGAGATTGATGTGGGGGCTGATCATTTCGTGTGGGGGCTTAAGCCCCAAAGCCCCCGCGGTATCGGCGCCTATGCATACATATAAACATGATAGGTCATAAAGCATCCAACTTCTGTGTTAATTGCACCCACTTTGCTAGGGGTACTTGATAATGCTGATTGCGATACCACCAAACACGTCCCTTCCTTCCATGTTTGATATGGAAGCACAGCATTGCCATGACTGGAAATGCCTATTCTGTATATGTACATATATTTATTTTAGGGCGCGCATGTGACCCGCACCACACACAGGGCACCGCCGCCCTCTCCCCCTAAACGGGACAAACGCGCGCATGGGGGGGGGGGGGGGGGGGTAATCAATTTCAGATTCTGCCAACAATTATGCCAACATTATCAAGCAGGCATCATGTTTTCATGCACTGTGCTTTCATGCACTGTGCTGCAGTTAACTTTGTTGTTGCGCACCAACGTGCGCTGGTATGATCGGTCCGTCTGAAACTCGTCCAGTGAGAAACGTTCCACGGTGCAAAAATAGGTGTGGTTAAAATGCGTTAATGTTTTTAACGCAATATTTTTTCTGTAATTAATTGATCGAAATTAACGCGATAAAGTCCCGGCCCTAATGTATTTATTTATTCCGGCCTACTCGGGGACCACACAAGCCGGGAACGATGCATCCCCAATCTCCACCTGGTTATGTAATACCTGTTGTACCCGTTGTACCCGGCTGTTAGTATCCATATGGAGGTCTCTTTGTCTGTCAGTCTGCCTATGTAGCTTTATACCCATATATGGACATCTCTGTATCTGTCTGTCCTTGTCCCTTTTATGCCCATATATGGAGATCCCTGTTGTCGTCACTATAGGCCTATATGGACATATCGGTCAGATCGGTGGTTATGGACAACTGCTGATCAGACGGACATCATGCCAGGCACCGCGCTCCCCCGGGTCCGATACCGATACGCATGCCGTGTTTGAAGTCGATACATGAGCTTGTGATATCACAGAGTGATGTCAGAGCCTGACGTCATCTGTGACATCGGCAAGGTTTATATAACTATCTGCGTGCCAGAATAGTGTCCATATATGGGCATATTATGTTTGTGATGTGAACCGTCCACCCTCCGGTGTCCACCCAACGTCCACCCACAAGGACATCCTACTATAATTCTAGTAACCTGACGGTGGGTGGGTGGATGGAGTCCTGGGTCTCCGATCAAACTGCGCATGCGTCGTGTTGCCAGGTTTGGCGAGAGAAACAAGCAGCGAGGTCTATGAAAACGAGGCCAAACCAAACGAACCCTATAACACCAACATTGGCCCTAAAGCGCTTACAATCGGCGGACATGGCAACACCGAGGCCGACGCTACACCATAGACCCCGCCCACTCTCTACTGTGGAAACTAAGTAAACACTCCAGATTTTTTCCCCCACACACGATGCACATTAGCTCCATAAAGAACGGTTCTATGTCGTTCTCTTCCAGGATCGGGCGAACGTCCGCCAAGGCTCCGCTGTTTACCCTTTTGTATACATCGTATTCCAAAACTAATGGTAGATTCTAAACCGCACGGATGTTTAAGGTTTTGAAAATAGCTCATCTACAAGCTCACAACGCCTCGCGATGCGTTGTGAAAATAGGGAGATGGAGAGAGAGAGAGAGGGACGGAGAGAATACTCAAATACCTTGAGTAAAAACACTTCACAGTACTGAAAATGAGTACAAATACTTAAAAGTACTGAAAATGAGTAAAAATACTTCAAAGTTGAAAAACAAAGTACAAATACTTAAAGATTGATAAAAACACTAAAAATACCTAAAAGTTGAGAACAGTAAAAATACTTAAAAATAGGGGGGCGCCACGACGGGGCGCGCGCGGGGGAGAAACCGCGCGACAGGACGTGCATTAACCCCAACTTTGCAAATACTTTCGCCTGCGCCCTTCACCGGGTATGGTCTAGTTTTAATATAATAAAAGCAAGGATGGAGATAGGGCCCTGAAAAGGACTAGCGAACAATTGTCACCGTATTAACAGTGTTAGTGAGGTGCCTAAAATACCTGAGACCCAAATATCTTCTGTACTGTTTTGGGGGTGCCTGGTGTCTCAGCCAGTTAGTGCTCATCCGGTTTGAATCCGACCCCCGTCTTGTCTCACATGTCTCTCCCCTTTCTCTGCCCATGGCTTCCTGTCTCTCTACACTGACCTATCTAAAAAACAAAAAAAGCGTTGAAGCATAAAATAATGAATCTAAAAAGACAAATGTCAAAAATAAACATATTTTTTCCAGACCAGTTTACAACAACTGTGTGGGCAAGGACATTTGTACGGGAGACATTGCTGCAGAGGGACTCATTGGATCCTTGGTTCACTAGATCACTGTAA